>NW_016814045.1:4848468-5010303 GCF_001698545.2 Rhinopithecus bieti | reverse complement strand
GAAAGGGTGAAAAATTACTTCATAAAAAAAAAAAAAAAAAAAAAAAAGTGGGCAAAGGACATGAACAGACACTTCTTGAAAGAAGACATTTATGTGGCCAACAAACATATGAAAAAAAGTTCAGCATCACTATCATAAGAGAAATACAAATCAAAACCACAGCAAGATACCATCTCCCACCAGTCAGAATGGTGATTATTAAAAAGTTAAGAAACAACAGATGCTGGCCAAGCTGTGGAGAAATAGAAATGCTTTTATACTGTTGGTAGGAATGTAAATTAGTTCAACCACTGTGGAAGACAGTGTGGCGATTCCTCAAGGACCTAGAACCAGAAATATCATCTGATCCAGCAATCCCATTACTGGGTTATATACTCAAAGGAATATAAATCATTCTATTGTAAAGGTACATGCACATGTATGTTTACTGCAGCACTACTCACAATAGCAAAGATATGAAAATAACCCAAATGCCCACTGATGATAGACTGGATAAAGAAAATGTGGTACATATACACCATGGAATACTATGCAGCCATGAAAAGGAATGAGATCATGTCCTTTGCTGGGACATGGATGAAGCTGGAAGCCATTATCCTCAGCAAGCTAATACAGGAACAGAAAACCAAACACCAAATGTTCTCACCCATAAGTGGAAGCTGAACAATGAAGACACATGGACACAGGGAGGGGAACAACACATACAGGGGCCTGTTGTGGGGTTGAGGGGAGGGAGAGAGAGCATCAGGACAAATAGCGAATGCATGCGGGGCTTAATACCTAGGTGACAGGTTGACAGGTGCAGCAAACCACCACGGCACATGTACACCTATGTAACAAACCTGCACGTTCTGCACATGTATCTCAGAACTTAAAGTAAAATAAAATTAAATATGTATTTATATACGAAAATAAAAGGAGTCTCTTTTCCCTCTCATGATCAACCTAAGAAGTCTTTTCCTTCATCTAATAAATATGGAGGACTGAATTTTAGAACTGGTAATACTCAATATAATTAATAAACTGATCCTGCTGGCATGCATTCATCTAGGCCCAAGATTCTTTGAAGTAGACTTTGACTGCAAAAGAATTAGGCCAAGAAATAGTAACAGACTTGCTTAACAAAAGGCAGCAAAACGAGACTAGTAACAGTGCCTCATAGGTTTGGAGGATTAAGAGTTAGTGTCATGTAACTTCTGGTACACAGTTGTTTTTAACATTACCTAATAATATTGTAATGATTTTAATTATATCCCCGTAAAATATATGTCCATGTCCCAACTCCAGTACCTATAAATGGGACCTTATTTGGAAATAGGGTCTTCACAAATCCCTAATTAAGAATCTTGGTATGAGATCATGTTGGATTGAGAGTGGGCCCTAAATCCAATGACTGGTATTCTTATAAGAGAAAGGAGGTAGATCTGAGATGCAGAGACATAGCAGGGAAAACCATATGAAGATGCAGGCAGAGACTAGAGTGATGTTTCTGCAAGCCAAGGAACACTGAAGATTGCCAGCAGCCATCAGAAGCAGCTCGGCAAAAGGCATGAAATGGTTTCTCCTTCAGGGCCGTTTCAGAAGGGACCAAACCTGTATATGTTTCAGATTTCTGGCCTCCAAATCTATGAAAACAAATTTGTATTAAGGCACAATGGCACATGCCTGTAATCCCAGCTACTCAGTAGGCTGAGGCAGGAGGATCGCTTGAGCCCAGGAGTTCAAGGCCAGCCTGGGAAACATAGCAAGACTCCCAACTCAAAAAAAAAAAAAAAGTGTTGTGAGCCCTAGAAAAGTAATATTAATAGTAATCAATTCAATAGCACCTAAATAAACCTATTTGGAAAGATTATGGAAAAGTCTAGAAATTATTTGTCTGTTTTGCTTTACTGATACAAAGAACCTCAAGACAGAACAGACCTGGGGTGTATTTACATAGTATTTAAATCAACAATGTTACCACTCTTTTTTTACAAAGATATTTCAGATTATTAACAAATGAAAGTCCATCCAAGATAAAAAAAATTTAAAAAAAAAGGGAAAGGTCTGAATTTTCTTTTACAAAAGACTGAAAGGGAAAATCAAGTTATTCTTTCACTGTAATGGTAACAAACATATACCTGGTATACAAAAAACCTTTTTAGAAAAAGGGATACACACACAAAGACCCTTACCCTGGTAGAAAGGCATTATCTAGACATATAAAGCAATTAAACTCACAATATTGTGGTTACTAACCAATCAAGCAATCTTCTGTTTAGCACTTGATTTTCTAAGGAAACTTTATTTTTCATAGTAAACTGATAAATTATCATTTTAGTTTTATACATTGATATCTGAGAATATGATTAATATGAGAATGGTCTCAGAAAAATGGATCCCTTCTCAATTTGTTGACAAATTAGGTTTCAGTTTTTAAAGCTTCTACAAGTCTTAATGATAACATTAGAAGCCCATATAAATAACTAACAGGTAAAACAAAGAGAACTGGACATCATTCACCTCCCACAGAGTAACTGTCACATATAAACAGGTCAGGCATGGTGGCTCACAGCTGTAATCCCAGCACTTTGGAAGGCCAAGGTGGGTGAATTGTTTGAACTCAAGCATTTGAGACCAGCCTGGCCAACGTGGTGAAACCCCATCTCTTCAAAAAATAAAAAAAAGCAATCAGCCAGGTGTGGCAGCACATGCCTGTAGTCCCAGCTACTTGGGAGGCTGAGGTGGGAGGATCTCTCGAGCACGGGAGGCAGAGGTTGCAGCGAGCCGAGATCCCACCACTACACTCCAGCCTGGGTGACAGAGCAAGACCCTGTCTTAAAAAACCACACACACAAAAAACAGACAGCATCCAACTTTCATACCCTAGGAGACAATGATGTAATCCTGACCATAGTCTAAATAAGGGTCTTCCCAATCATTCTGGGCTTATTTCTGGCCTTTGTGCCTGACACAGAATTGGCCCCTAAATGAGGAGTTCTTTTTATATGGCAAGTAAAAAGTCACGCATGTGACTATCAACAGGTGAATGCTGTAGAGTGTATATTGTATGGTTCTTAATAAACAGAAAGCAGGTCAGTGATTTCCTGGCTGGGAGGGAAGACAGCAGAGGAGTGGGGGAAAAAACGGTACAGCAAAGAGAGATTACACAGGGGCACAAGAGCACAAGGAAACTTTTAGGGGGATGCATATGTTCATTTTTTTTATTTTGGTGACAACTTCACAGATGTATACATATGTCAAAACCCATCCAATTGCACAGTTTAAATATACACATTTTATTATCAGTTGTACTTCTGTAAAGCTGAAAAAAGAGAATAAACACTTTTGTTTCACGAAATAAATGTTCCCTAATAGTAAAACATAAATAAGCCACAAAAATCCACTTCAACTGAATTTAAAGATCTTTTCAATTACTTTCCTGTATCTTTCCCACCTTCTGGAATTAAGCTTCTTGATTACAATAAACAGAAACTGCCTTCATTTTGAAGTTACTCATTTCCCACAAACTCTTTTTTTCTTCCTCTTACTACCTTTTCCTGAGTGTCCCTGAAGGCTTTTATCTGGATCTCTTGGAATACTTCCTTCTTACAATGAAATAGATAATATTTGTTTTAGTGCTTTATAGTTTACAAAAGTATTTCCACCCTTTTTTCAAACCAACCCTGAAAAATAGGCTCTTGTGAAGTATGTATTTTCAGTATATTTACTCTGCAGTTTAAAAAACTGAAGCTGAGATCAAATATGCATAAATTCCTCAAGATCAGAGATAATCAAATTCTGAGTCAAATACAAGTCTACAGACCCCAAACGCATGTTGTTTCCCCCCAACCTGCCCAAATTGCCACTCTTTATTTCCATCATCATCCACCTGGAGATGATGCCCTAGTCCATACTTGAAGAGACAGGGTCTTGTTATGTTGCCCAGGCTGGTTTGCAGTAGCTATGCACAGGCACGGTCCCACTACAGATCACCACTAGAGTTTTGCCCAGCTCTGTCTCTGACCTAGGCCAGTTCATCATTCCTTAGGCAACCTGGTGGTCCCCCATTCCCATACTGATGGGAGGTCAGTATTATTGATGTTGAACTTAGAGACACTTGATCGGTAGAGCACACTACAATACAGCCCAGAACCCCTAAGCTCAAGTGACCCCCCCACCTCAGCCTCCCAAGTAGCTGGAACTATAGGTACATATCACCATGCCTGGCAGTCCATATTTTTAGCCCTGTTTACCCTCGTTATATTTGTGTACAAATTTCTTTCTCTTGGAAATCTAGAAAGATGTAATCACCCAAAAATGTCACAAACAGAATTGAACACGCTTTCCACTTTAAGTTGCCCCAATCTTTTTTTTTTTTTTTTTTTTTTTTTTTTTTTTGAGACAGAGTCTCGCTCTTGCCACCCAGTGCTGAGTTGCAGGTGGCGCGATCTCGGCTCACTGTAAGCTCTACCTCCCAGGTTCACGCCATTCTCCTGACTTAGTCTCCAGAGCAGCTGGGACTACAGGCACCTGCCACCACGCCTGGCTAATTTTTTGTATTTTTAGTAGAGACGAGGTTTCACTGTGTTAGCCAGGATGGTCTCGATCTCCTGACCTCGTGATCCACCCACCTCGGCCTCCCAAAGTGCTGGGATTACAGGCGTGAGCCACCGCGCCTGGCCTGAGCAAAAAGGTTGGATCAACTGAGTCCCTTAAATTTTTCCTAACATTCTCCCGCTTCTCATCAAGGTACCTCTGTTCTATCTAAAGTGCCTACCTCTTACTTGTTCTCAATTCTATCTCTTTCCTCACTCTGCCCCCTTATCTGGATTGCCTCCTGTCAGGGAATCCAGACCCATTAATTCTTTTGGGATAGTGTATCCTAATTCACATCTTCCTAACCAGAATGCAACTTCTTTGAATGATTCACAGGTATGCCTGAGATATTGATCCCTCTGCTCTCCAGGCAGCAGGGGCAGGGCTTGAGACATTGGGGAAAGTGCACACTGATGGCCTTTGGCAATGAGCGGGTTTATGTTAATGAGACACATAATTAACATTGTTTATGTATGTCATGATGTGAAAAAGATGTTGACCAGTACCCTAACCTCACCCTACACAAATCTGCTTCTTTACTCATCATCTCGATGGCATAATTTTTGCCTAGCTGCCCCTTTGGGTAGGTGACAGTAAGACAGAGGTAATGGGGAACACAGAACTTGTGAGTTATTAGGCCTACTAACTCTGTAACGTTGGGGAAGTCACAACTGTTTTAAGACTCAGTGTCTTCAGAATAAAATGTATATATGCACACTTTTTAAGTTAGTGGCAGGGCTCAACTCTATAGTGAGGATACGAAAACTCAAAATGCTAGGTACCGGTTATCACTATTAACAAATGTTCCTTGAGTTAACTGATTAACAATATGATCCAATATGCTAAAAATAATTCAAACGGAGAAATTTCAGTCTTTTTCTAGTCAACAAAACTGTCTGATCTTTTATTTGTTCAACTCCACTTCTAAGCTGTCTACAGGAATGTACTGTGAAGTACTGTGAAGTACATTCCTGCAAAACCAATATGGGTAGTTTCGACATCAGCAGCTAATTTTTCCAACACTGTGCCTAGATAAGAAGAAGTCTTCCAGGACTTGGTGATTTACTATACATCATCTTTCCATGTATGAAAAAATTCCAAAGTTCCACCATACCTTTTAATTTACTGTCAAGATTTACACGGGCTCTGTGAACATCTGATTACCTATTTACAATCCATAAATCCTCCTTGTGAGATTCTTCCTGTGAAAATTTCCCAGAGGGCATATTTACTAAAGTGGTAATACATTATTTTGACCTGAGAACCCTTAGAAATGGCACGAAGTCGAAAGGTAATGTGTGGGGCTTACCACATAACATTCTAGAACAGTCGATTACCAGACAGTAACTGGTTTAAAAAAAAGATCCTTTAAAAGAATCAATAAATCAGCCAAATTATAAGTCTGTGTGATCACAGGAGGTTCGAAGAAGTCTACAAGGGGAATGAGATTCTTAAATACACTGTCACCATATTATGAAATTCCCTTCACTCTCCGGGGTCATCTCCTGCCACCGACTGCCTCCCCTGTCCCATCCCTTTGTTCCAACCAAACTTAACTTTCTGCAGTACACCATGTTCTTCCACAATTCTTTGCCTTGGCTCACACTGTCCTTCTACCTCCATACCCTTCCCTTCCTCTTCACCTGGCAAACACCTACGATTCTTTCAAGGACCAGTAGACTGCAAGTTCCCTGAGAGTATAAACCATAGTTTTGTTCAGAGCTGTTGTATCTTCAGCGCCTAACATAGTAGGCACTCAGTAATCAATAAATGGAAGAATGGAGGCTCAAAGAAACTTAAAGCATCTCTTAGCTGAGAGCATAGCAGCTCTGCTTCACTCTTTCTCAACATACACATTTGGCTGGCTGCCCCCTTTTCTGTGCTCCCATGATACTGTGACTATTTCTACCATACATTTTTCACTTGTACTGTAATTCTCTGTGAACTGTATGAGGGCGAGGATAGCAAGATGTCATCCTTCAACCCCAGAACTTTCCACAGTGCTTGAGGCACAGCAGGGAGATAATAAATGTTTGCTGAATAACTGAACGGAGATTTCAGAGAAGCCCGAGGATATACAAGCACGCGTCCCATCTTCGTACCCTCTGCGATCCTTGCGTCCGCGCCCGGCTCGGGTTTCCTCCTCCAAAGAGGCGGCCGCGGAGCCTTCCCTCGCAACTCCCCCTAGACGTAGCCCCTATCTCCTCTGGCCAATTAAAGTCCAACTGCTGCCGCCGCTCCTTCGGTGGATCCCAAGTCCCCGCTCGGGCACGGGCTCAACTGTGTGGAGAGAGGCTGACTACAGAGCCGCGGCGGGAAGGCGGGAAGGCTGCTCCTCCGCTCGGCAGCCGCGCGAGGCGCGCCAAAGCCGGCCCAGCTGGGACTCCCACCTGCCCCAGCGCCACTGAAGCCGCGGTGAGCGCGCGTGCCGCCGGCGTCCGCACCTTCCCCCGGGCGAGCCCTGGGCCTGCCCCCGCCCCCTCCACCCGCCGCCTCCAACCCAGGCTCTGCCGCCCCTTTCTCGGGCTCCGGCCAGGGCCTGGGGTGTGCAGCCCAGACCAGTGTCCCGGTCCCCGGCTAGGGGCAGAGGCAGGGGCTGGGAATCCGGGGACACCGACCCACGGCCCTGCGGCCCCCGCCGCTGTCCTCGGCCCTCGGTCTCCAGACCCCCGCGTCCCGCCGGGTTCCCAGGGCGGCGGAGCGCGGGCCCGCGGCGCAGAGCGCACTGACCTGGAAGTGCAGCGCCATCTTCCCAGGAGGCGGCGCCGGCCGACCGGTCTGCACCCAGCACCCGAGGGGAGGGAGCGAGGGCGGGCGCCGCGGAAACCCCAGCCGCCCGCGGGGTCCCTGCGCCGCTCGCCGGCGCTCGCTCGCCCCTCACAGTCTCAGCCGCGCTCGGCGTCCGCATTCGAAGCGCTGGAGGGGCGGGGCAGGGAGGGATGGGGCGGGGCGACAGAGGCGGGGTGCGAGGCGGGGCCAATAGGGGCGTGTCCTCCGGGAATCTCAACCGCCCTTTGCGCTCAGGTTTCAACCGGCGCGTGTTGGTGGGTCATGACCTCCAACCTCTGCCCTTTGACACAACTACCACGACCCACCTGTCAGCCGTGGACCCTGACTCATAAGTCTTCCAAAGGCTCTCTTGACCCCTGACTCTCAAAATACAACTACTGCCCATGGCTCCCGACCCCTGCGTCTCCAGAGATTTTCTTGTCTTCTAACAGCCGCGAACCACAGACACACACAAGCCATAACCTTTGACTCCCACATGCCAGCTGTTGCCCTTGACCCCTGACTCCCAGGGCCCAAATTCCATTGTTGCTTAACAACGTTTTTAACTTGATTTTGGTTAAAATTAAGCTGACCATGTCTACATGCTATTAAGTTGTAACATTCAAGCTTTACCTCTTATTCTTTGCATTTTGTTTAATATGAACTTATATTTTACACCAAATGATTCCATTGCAGTGAGAATTTATTGGAACAGAAGTGGGTCAAAGTCACTGCTTTCTGATGTTCTTCGTTTTTTCTTCAAGTTCAACAGTTCCATTTGGAAGCACTGTACTTTAGTATTTAAGAGGGAAACTCCCTTAAGCACTTCTTGTATTCAGGTCTGCTAAGAACAAAGTCTCTCAACTTTTGTTAACATAAAATCAGCTTAATTCACCTTCATTTTTTAAAGGATAGTTTTGCTGGGTATAGAATTTCACATTGGCTTTTTTTTTTTAATCTTTCAGCATTGTAAAAATGTCTTTTCATTGTCTTCTGGTTGTCATTGTTTCTATTGAGAAATCAGCCATGAGTCTAATTGTTGATCCTGTCTTTCACCCCCATCCTCAGCTACTTGAACATTTTTCTCTTTTTTTATTTTTTCTTTTTTTTTTTGTCTTCAGCACTTTGTGCTTGATGTCGCTAAGTTTGTGTGTGTGTGTGTGTGTGTGTGTGTGTGTGTGTGTGGTACTTATCCTGCTTGGGATTCATAAAGCTCTTTAAGTGTGAATGTGATCTTTTTCATCAAGTTTTGAAAAATCTTGGTCAGTATTTCTTTAAATGTTGCATCTGTCCCCTTCTCTCTCTCTTTCTTTTTCTCTCTATCTCTCCATTCTGGAACTTCAGTTACATGTATGTTATAACTTTTTGCTATATTCCTTATTTCTCTTCTGTATTTTTTATTTGCCTGCTGCCCATTCCATAGAAACTCTGTTCTACTGTGTCTGAGCTGCTATACATCCCCTCTATTGAATTCTTAGTTTTAGTTATGATATTTTCAGTTCTAGAATTTTCATTTAGAAAGTTGAAATTTTCATGCTTCCTCCTCCTCTCCCATTTTAAAAATAGATTCCAAGGCTTTAATGAAATTCTTTATCTTTATTTTCTTAAACATTTTAACTGTTATTTAAAGCCCTTATCTGTTAACACCAATATCTGAATCATCTGAGTCTTCCTGGGTTTTGGGTGCTTGGCCTTTTTTTTTCTTTTCCCTTTTTTTTTTTTTTTTTTTTTTTAGCATCTTTTTTTTTTTTTAGATTTCTTGTTGAATTCAAATGATGTAGAAGAAAATTTGTAGAGGCTCTGAATGATAGCAGGTTTCTCCAAAGAGGGCTAAGTTTTCTTGTTATAGTAGGCAGACAAGAGTACCAGTGGATCATTGAGTTTTTAAAATTCTGGTTAACTTCAGTTTTGACCTTACTCCTAGGCCATGGTCCTTACTAGGTCTTACAACTAAAAGCCTGGAATGTGACTGGGCATGGTGGCTCATGCCTATAATCTCAGCACGTTGGAAAGCCAGAGAGGGTGGATCGCTTGAATCCAGGAGTTTGAGACCAGGCTGGGCAACATGGTAAAAACCCATCTCTACAAGAAATATAAAAAATTAGCTTGGTATAGTAGCATGTGCCTGAAGTCCCAGCTACTTGGGAGGCTGAGGTGGGAAGACCACTTGAGCCCAGAAGCTAGAGGCTGCAGTGAGCCGTGATTGCACCACTGCACTCCAGGCCAGGCAACAGAGCAAGAATCTGTCTCAAAAAACAAAAGCCTGGAATGTTTGCCAAGATCCTTCCACCTTGTGTGGCTTGAACTCTAGTCTCTGTCTCTCCAGCCCTGTGTAGCTGCTGAAATCTTTGTTGAGCTTTTTAGGTGCTGTTGTTCTGCTGGATGTCTTAGAGTCTCTTCATGTGCATGTATATCTTAGGAACGGACACAACTTTGGGGACTCACATCTCTAAAGTTTCTTTCTTTCTAGAATTTTGTCCCTCAAATCTCAGTTGCTCTTGTTCCCAAACTCCAGCCTTTGCTCCTAGCCGATTGAGACTGCTGCTTTCTGTTTAGCTGTTACTCCTTGCTACCACTTGGAAAATGCCTTGGGGTGATGATGGGGAGGAGCAATGGGGAATCTAAGGTAAATTTGAGTCTTACCTTTTGTGCTTTTCTTCTTTCAAGATTTGTGGCCACTTAAGTTCTGCCTTTTCTATTGCCTTTAGTTGTTAAAGATACTTACCTGTCGTGTGTGTGTGTGTGTGTGTGTGTGTGTGCATGATTGCTGATAATTCATATTTTCTCATAATTTTGTATATATTTACTATATGTGATAGAATTGTCATACACACACACGTGTCCTATCTTTATAATAGTTTTCAGTGGGAGGTCTAATCCAACATGAGATACTTTATTATTACAAGCCTGTTTGCAACTTCCATTCTTGACCCTTGGTTTTAATAGCTTATCCACTGTCCATAAATCTGCATTTCCACAGCTAAACTCCTATAAATCTTAAAATCGTTAATACCCTCCCCCTGCCATTTTTCACTCCTGTGTCCCAAAGTTCCTGATTCCCATAGTCATAACTTCCATTTCCATGTCTCCATACTTTCGATATCCAGTCTCAACTGTGATTCCCACATCCCAACATATCTGATGCCCACATCCCAAACACCCATCATGATTTCTGACCTCTGTAAGATATCCGCTGCACAATACCCCATTACTTTAACTGCCTGCTGCTTTTGCCTAACTTCTAAAACTCAACCACCTTTTAAAGCTATTGTTTTAAAATGGCATTTTTATCACCTCAAATTTTAGGTCTTTAAGGGAGAAACAATTATTTGAGTTTTGAATCATTTAATATTTTTCCCACTGCAGAATATTGTCACCAGAAATGTAGGGTTGTGAAAACAACAACAGAGGAGGCCGACAACTCTGCGGATTCACCAGGCAATTCTGGACACGAGAAGACCACTGTTTTTTCCCTTTTAAATTTCAGTGGCTGCTTAAGATTTCTGTTTCCAGTCAACACTCTCTTCCATGAGTGTCTATCAACAAAATATGCATACAACTCCATCTCTTTTATGTCAGTTAATAAAATTTAAGATAGAATTATGTCGCTACAACTATGAAAGTTAGCACAGACGATGCTCCAGGATGTCAAATAATTCATTTCTATCTCAAAACTCAATTAAAGAAAGGACATTTAGAACCCACAGGAATTATAAAATTATCTTCCTTTATGGAAACTAGCCTTCCAAAAAAGACAGGTGGATCTTTGATCTTTGCACTTTTCAGGATATTCAATTAACATTTGTAATTCCCATACCTCAGGAAATTCATCTAACATCTCTGAGTTTTGAGTTGTTATTTCTAAGATCAGGATGACAGTAAGTCTGTAATTCAAATAATTTTCTGAACAATAATGTGAGATGAAGCAGGAGAGCACAGTGGTTAGGAAAACAGAGTCTAGATTTTGATGTCAGCAGCATCCCTTACCAGCTGGCAAACTTGAAGTCACTTCATTGCTATGCTTTCATTTCCCCATCTGAGAAATGGACATGTAATAATACTTATCTCATAGGTTGCTGTGGTGATTAAATGAGTTGATATATGTAAAGTTTTTAGAAGGTACTTGGTAAATAATGAGTGCTATATAAATAGAAATCAAGTACATTTATTCTCTGAATATAATGTTTAAAATTATATTTTGACAGCATGGGATTATAATTTTAATCCAACAGACTAAGTTACTCCATGCTTTTTTAATTTGTAAATTGACCAAACTGGATATTTCCTCATTGCCCTACTCCCACCTCACCCAGCTTTCCTAGGCTGAAAAATTTCGAATGATTGTAACATTACCTACATTACCTTTCCGGATGAAACGGAAAGGCTGTTAATGTTAATATTTTTGTAAATTGTGAGACTGAAACTGAAACTCTATCAGTACTTAAAAAGTAAAATCTATGATCAATCATTTTAGTAACACTTTTAAACAAAGTACAGGAAACATTAGTGTACAATTCCCTTAGCTTATTCTATAACTGCAATTTTATTAAGTACATTTAGAAATATTGCTTAATAACTCAGTAAGCTTTGGGAATCCAGCAGAGGGCAGGCAGGTGAGAGAAACAGGAGGAGAATGCATCCTCAAAATTCAAATTTACATTAAATCCTCCCAAAACGCAACGGTTATATATTAATAAAATATTCACCCGTGTGTTTTCTTTTCTACTGGTTAATTTTTGTTTTGTCAAGTCATTGACCTTAAACATAATTTATTTAAATATCCAGTGCAAAACCAGAGTACAATAACAAAAAATTCTTCTCCACTGTTGATATGAATACAAGTTATTTCATAATCTTGATTATTACATATATACTAAAAATTATACCTACTTTTCTTTAGATAGTTTTAAATTTTTAACATACTGGCAATAGTAAAAGTATACTGCTCTGTATTAATAATACCAGCATTGGCTGGGCACGGTGGCTCACGCCTGTAATCGCCAAACTTTGGGAAGCCGAGGTGGCTGGATCATGAGGTCAGGCGTTCAAGACCAGCCTGGCAACCATAGTGAAACCCCGTCTCTACTAAAAATGCAAACAAAAATTAGCCAGGCATGGTGGCAGCACCTGTAATCCCAGCTACTCGGGAGGCTGAGGCAGGAGAATTGCTTGAACCTGGGAGGCTGAAGTTGCAGTGAGCTGAGATCACACCACTGCACTCCAGCCTGGGCAACAGTATGAGACTCCATCTCAAAATAATAATAATAATAATGATGCCACTATTTTGACAAGTGAAACTTAAATATTTCTTATTCTGTATATTGCCTTATTTGCATATTAGTGCTTACATATAATACTAAGTAGTTTAAGGAGTTGATTAGGTAAGCAAGATAGTAATATTATGTTAGTAAGTGTCCTTAAAGTTACTGCTAAGCAAGAATATGATAAACTATCACCTGACAGTCAATGCTATTGGACAAATAAAGCAGTACATCTTTTTGAAAATCAATTTGGCAATATATATCAAGAACCTTAAAAATGTACACCCTGGCCAGGTGCAGTGGCTCACACCTGTAATCCCAGCACTTTGGGAGGCTGAGGTGGGTGGATCACCTGAGATCAGGAGTTCAAGATCAACCTGGCCAACAAGGCAAAACCCCGTCTCTACTAAAAATACAAAAATTAGTTGGGTGTGGTGGCTGGCGCCTGTAATCCCAGCTACTCAGGAGGCTGAGGCAGGATAATCACTTGGACCTGAGAGGCGGAGGTTGCGGTGAGCTGAGACTGTGCCCCCGCACTTCAGCCTAGAAAACAGAGTGAGACTCCATCTCAATAATAATAATAATAATAATAATAATAAGTACATCCTCTCCACCCAACTTCTAGAAAGTGATCCTAAGAAATAATCTAAACTGCAAAAAAAAATACGTGAAGATACTTATTACAGCTGACTTATAATCGAGAAAAGCTGAAAAGGTTAAGTGACAGTACAGCATATGGCAGAATTTTATATAGTCACTAAGAATTATGTTTATGTTGTGCTAAGTGAAATAAGCTAGGCACAGAAAGACAAACACCTCATGTTCTCACTCACATGTGGAATCTAAAACTCACAGAAGCAGAGAGGAGAATAGTGGTTACAGAGTCTGGGGAATAAGGAAAATGGGGAGATTATGGCCAAAGGGTACAAAATCTCAGTTAGACAGGAGGAATAGGTTGAACAATGTAGTGAATATACTTAATAATAGTATATTGTACGTTTCAAAATTGCTGAGAGTAACTTTCAAGTGTTCTCACTGCAAAAGATGATTCATATTTGAAGTGATGGATATGTTAGTTAGCTTGATTTAATTATTCCACATTGTATTCATAAATCATAACATCACTTTGTACCCCATAAATATACACAACTGTAAATTGTCAATTTATAATAAAATTTTAGAAAGAACTATGCGTATGGACTGTTTTGTAAAAACACAAAAAAAGCCACATTACAAAGTTAAGTGCAAAAAGCAAAATGCAAAATTTGAGTCCAGTGAAAAAAGGTGTAGAAAAAAATTAATGGAACAGAAGACAAACAAATGTTAACATTGCTATCTTGTGAATGGTAATATGGAATTAACAGGTGATTTTTTTCTTCTTCATAATGTTTCTGTACTGTCAAGATTCCCTAAAATGTACATTATTCATTTTATAATAAGAGAAAAACTTATGGTGTAACGAAAAGTCAAATCTAAACAGATTGCCTTAATGCTCATTTAAAAAGTACTTCTTGGCCGGGCACGGTGGCTCACGCCTGTAATCCCAGCACTTTGGGAGGCCAAGGCGGGTGGATCACGAGGTCAGGAGATTGAGATCATCCTGGCCACGGTGAAACCCCATCTCTACCAAAAATACAAAAATGAGCTGGGCGTGGTAGCGCGTGCCTGTAATCCCAGCCACTCAGGAAGCTGAGTCAGGAGACTCGCTTGAACCCGGGAGACAGAGGTTGCAGTGAGCCAAGATGGCACCACTACACTCCAGGCTGGTGACAGACCAAGTCTCGCTCTCAAAAAACAAAACAAAACAAAAAAAAGTACTGGTTAAAGAAACATTGATGGGAGGTGTGTAGAGGACAAGGCCAATCAGAAAAGGTGAATTTAACCAGGTGTTGGTATTGCCACATTTTTTTGTTTTGTTTTTTGTTTGTTTGTTTGTTTTGTTTTTGAAAACCTCGCTCTGTTGCCCAGTCTGGAGTGCAGCGGCACGATCTTGGCTCACTGCAACCTCCATCTCCCGGGTTGCCAACTTATCTCAGACAGAATCCTCTTACTGATTTTGCCAATGGTTCTGATCAAAAGCATTGGGATTTATATGAATAAAATGCTTTTGTAATGGTGGAAAAAAAATTGAAATTTGGTTAAGAATGGAATATTTACATAGTCTCACAGTAACACCTCACAAAATACTTGTTCATTACAAAGCAAAATAAAGTAACTTTTCGATACAAAAGTCTGGCATATACAGCCATAACTGAGTGATTAATGTGGATACTATTAGTAATGGGACAAGTCTAAATCATGTACTATCTGATAGAATGCAGTAGAACACAGCACCACCTTGTCAATGGTCCAGCAAAAGATGCACTTCCTGAATCTAATCATGAGGAAACATCAAACTAAAATTGAGAAACATTTTACAAAATAACTGGCCTATAGTGTTCACAGGTGTCAGGATGACAAAAGTCAAGGAAAGACTAAGGAATTGTCTCAGAATAATGAAACTAAAGAGACATAATAAATGCAGTGCACAATTCTGAACTGAATTGTTTTCAATAAGGGACGTTTTGGGGATACTTGAATGAGATCTGAGGATTAGAAAGCAGTAATACATCAATATTAATTTCCTGACTTCATGGTTGTATTGTAGTTATGCAAGATAATGCCCTTGTTTGTAGGAAATACATACTGATATTTTTGGAAATTATAGTCATCAGCTTGGCAAATTACTTTCCAGTGTAATTAGAACTTTTCTGTAAGTTTGTATAAGTTTGTGATTGTTTCCAAAAAGAGAATTCTAAAACACAAGAAATACTCCAGGACAATTGGCATAAACTAGATTGTTCTAGAAGACTGGATATTATCATCATCCAATTTAAAAGTAGGTTTAATAATTAAATACTTCTTCAAGAGCAAGCATATTTACCTAGTATCACACCAAGGTATTAATACGTTACCCAAAGTGGTAGTAAATCTTTGCTTTGGTGGAATAAAAGGATTTATCATCCATTATAAGGATTTATGAAACTGTCACTATTAGGTCTAATGGGGACCTTATTAGAATGTTTTATGAGGAATTTTACTTTCACATCTGAACTTGCATTCTGAATCCTCTTCATCCTAGCTAACCCAAGGAAAATTACCTAATCTCTGGGATCCTTAGGAATGTAATGCCAAGCACTCTGCAAGATAGTTTTAAACATCTGATACTATGCGAAAGTTTAAAGTGTACAGCACACAGTAGTTAATGTCATATTTTATTGATTCCAGATGCACAGCATCATTTTTTCACATTTTAAGATTTCTGAGGTCAAGATGTACCTTACAATGGAAGGCCTTTCACAGTTGTGAACAGCCAGAGAGAGGCCAGAAGTACTAGTCACTGTCTACATGTTTGCAAAGTTGAATATAAGTACTGGCAGCCTGGCTGGAAAACTACAACCCTTCTGTGTTTCAGTCAACAAACACTTTCAGGTTCATTTAAGGAAGGAACATTCGTATTGGTTATAGAAATCTTTTTTTGGCCCCTTCTGGCAAGATCAAGAAAGTGCCATCCTAAGAACTTGCAGAGTGAGAGTCAGTGGCTGTGGTAGAGCCTTCTTTTAAAAAAATGCTATGTCCCGGGAGGACATTACTAATTGAAAACACATGGACACCAACAATTCTGAGTTGAAGTGATTTGGAAGATTCAAATTATATGTGCAAAGAAGTTTTAGGGCTCTCTTAACCAGTTAATTTCACTTCTGTTTTTTAATTATGTATGTACAAGATGAATAAAGGTGGCCAGGCACAGTGGTTCACACCTATAATCCCAGTACTTTGGGAGGCCGAAGCAGGTGGATCAGCTGAGGTCAGGAGTTTGAGACCAGCCTGACCAACAAGGTGAAACCCTGTCTCTACTGAAAATACAAACATGAGCCAGCTATTTGGGAGGCTGAGACAGGAGAATCGCTTGAATCTGGGAGGTGGAGGTTGCAGTGAGCCAAGATTGCACCACTGCACTCCAGCCTGGGAGACACAGTGAGACTCCATCTCAGGAAGAAAAAAAAAATGTATAAAGGTAAAATCTAGGTCTAAATAAGTCTAAACGATCTCTTTCAATAAGTACTTAGTAAGAATTCTAAGTTATGTTGATATAGTTCAACTGTCAGAGTTTTTCTTTATTCATGGTATATAAAATAATTAGGCTTATTACAATTGATATATGCCTTAGATTTGAAGAAAATCAGTCAGTGGTAATTTTTATTATCCTTGAAATGGCATCACTTAAATAGTTGCCACACATAGACAATAATCTGCAAAAGCATGCTGGGTCCCTAGGATCGGTTCCTTATTACGGCAGAATTCATTTGGAAAAAATATGTAACCTCTGAGAGACTGTCTTTACCTAGGAGAACTAAAGTCGTGCCCATCATGTCTGCATCATTAGGAATATACTTGAATTGCTGTTTAATATAGGAAAAAGTGAAGATATACTCTAGGCACATGTTAGTAACATTCATCATTAATTAACTAATAGGGTCCCACTGGGTAGTTGTCTGAAAAGTCAAAATATTGGCCTCAGGGGGCCAGGAGAATCTGTGCAAATATGGATGTATTCATATAATCAAATTTTAGAGTGTTAAAGGAAACCATGGCTGGCTAATGCGTTGGCCATGTGACTAAGAAGGGAATTCATGACATGATAAAAACAACATGGAGCACTCTGTGGACTGACGTATAGCTGGCCACTCTGTATAGTAATATTGAATTCTCCTCTGAAGGGATCCACTGACAAAGTGATGATAGAATCCATCTGGACAGTGGTTTTTATTTCTGTATGGTTTACCACAACCAGCATATTTGAGACTGGGGAAGAATGTATGGCATTTCCAAAGTCCCCATTTGAAACCAGATCATTTGAATTTAGGCTAAAGCAGAGGCACGTCGCCAAGGCGTTACCATTGATCTGACACCTTCAGCAAGGACCCAGCATTGGCCATTTTACATTTGCCTAGCACTGCACATTTCCTGTGCGGGACCTCTTGGACTGCCTTACCTGCAAACGATCTGATATTGACTGTTTTACAAAAGAAATACCAGAATTTTGAAAATGGGCCAAGCGAAGGCATATCTTAAATGAGCTATCCTAGCCAAGATTTTCACCCCGCTGTTTCCATTGATCCACACCCCTCCCCACACACAATGTGGACAATCTGTTTAAAAACTAGATGACTTATGCCATTTTATATCTGTCTCTGCTGTCATGTTGACTGTCGATGAAGCAACCTTAGTCATTTCACAAACTGGTTAATCTTCCAATCATTTGCTGAGGGTGGGCTGTGGGCAACATTTTACAAATATCCAATTGCAAATCATTTTATTGATTCTTAGAGTAATTAAAGATTGCATTGTTAAGCTATTTGTGAAATAGAGGATTAAACTCATTTAAAATGTTAATCTTCGGTGCATGAATCATGCATTCAGCCTGTTTTAGTTCTTCCATAATGCTCATCAGAAAGTTTAGCATAGAAAACCACTTACAGGACCACTGAATTATTCTTGTCAACTAAAGTGATATGTAGTCATCATGTGAGTAAGACAGGCTCTTAAATTGGGTGAATACTATTAAAAAACTAGATCCTATTTTGTCTGGAAAGAATAATAATATTTAACATTTTGATAGGAAACCTTGACCTCAACTTTCTAAAAAAACTATCGTAAGTATATAAGTAAATACACATATTTTATGTGAAATGTCTATACTCGTATAAATGTGTTTCCTTTCTTATAGTCAACAGGTTCATATTCTCCCTCTTCTTCAATATAGTCTTGAAATCTTTTTTTTCTTTTTTTTTTTTTTTTTTTTTTTGCTTTTTGAGATGGAGTCTCACTTTGCTGCCCAGGCTGGAGTGCAGTGGCACAATCTCAGCTCACTGCAACCTCCACCTCACTGATTCAAGCGATTCTCCTGCCTCAGCCTCCCAAGTAGCTAGGATTACAGACACCTGCCACCATGGCCAGTTAATTTTTTGTATTTTTAGTAAAGATGGGGTTTCACCACGTTGGTCAAGCTGGTCTTGAACTCCTGACCTTGGCCTCCCAAAGTGCTGGGGTTACAAGCGTGAGTCACCACACCTGGCCTGTTCAATGTAGTCTTCATAATCTTTATTATTCTTTGTGACTTAGTTCCATGCAGGAATTTGATATACGAATGAAGAGCCTATGCATCCAATAGATTAGAGGTGACATAAGTGAAAAATACAATGTACTTCATAATGTGCTACACTTAGAGGTTTACTCTCAGGCCAACAGTTATGAAATAGTGCTACCCCACTATTTCCTTACCCCTTGTTGTGGATTGATCATTTGTGTTCCTCCAAAATTCATAGCCCTAACCCTCAAGTGGCTGTGTTTGCAGATAGGACTTGTGAGGAGGTGATAAGGGTTAAATAAAGTGGATCCTAATCTAGTACAGCTGGTGCCCTTACAAAATGAGGAAGAGATAGTAGATGTCTCTCTTTCCACCATGTGAGGACACAGTGAGACGGTAGCCATCTGCAAGTCAGGAAGAGCACCCTCACCGGAAATCAAACACTGCTGGACCTTGATCTTGAATATCCCAGAATCCAGAACTGCAAGAAACTAAATTTCTGTGGTTTAAGCCACAGAATCTGTGGTATTTTGTTATGGCAGCCCAAGCAGACTAAAGCGCTCCTATTTGGCCTTTCCTCCCCCAGTACACACATCCCTATAAGTGTACTGGTATTTATCAAGCCCCCAGATTAAATTAGACCGGTGCCATGTTTGGATTACTATATTATTACTGGGTGTCTTAAAGTGTTTGAGTTCAATATTCCCCAGACAAATCACATTGTGTACCTTTATTTAATATACAAAGAACCTAAGAGCAAAGAAATTTGTGTTCTTAAGTGACCAAATTTTACTCTGACTTTTCAGTTCTAGAATCTAGGAAGACCATTTCAAATTATTCACAAACTATCTTGGTTAATTCTAAGTTGCCATTCAGTCTTGTATTAGAATGGCAATATCCATTAGCTAATATCTGAATCTCTATTCTCTGTAAGTCATTCCACTATATATTTGGGCAACACAAAGTTTAAGACCATCTTTGCTTTTAAGAGGCTTCTAATGCAATGAAGAAACAAATCATAAACTGTTAGAGGCTCAATTTTGCATTCAGAGATGAGGAAAATAATAACAACAACAACAAAAAAGACATCACAAAGTAAGTCATAATCATGCCAAATGAAAGGTCACAAATGTGGAGTATTAGTATTCCTGAATGGAAGCGTGAATACATGCTAAGATGAATATTTCACAGTATTCTTAAAGAAGGGAGAAGACATGGATCACATCATTCAAAGGACTGGGGTGAATCAGTTTGGTTTGCAGAGAGGACTTGGGAAGGTAAATAGTTGATAGAAGCTTGACGAGGTTGGCTAAAGCAAGGTAATGGAGGAACATCAAAACCAGCCCGGGGTCTGTGGACTGTTCTTCTGCAGGTAGTGGGAGAGAACAGGATGGAAACGAAGTCAAAAGATGACTGTGGTTATAATATTCAGGACAAAGTGCAGGGGAAGGCCCAGAAGGTAGGTACCCCAGCTAAGGGGCTTTTGTAAGAACTGAAAGAAAGGATCAGGTGCAAAAGACAGCAGAGTATAAGTTAAGGAAAGATCATACAGAAAGGTGGATGCCATTTGCTCTTTAAATATTAACTTTTAAAAGACAAAGGTAATATTCCCATGGTATATGTATACCACAGTTTCTTTATCCACTCATTGATTGATGAGCATTTGTGTTGGTTCCACTTTTTTGCAATTGCAAATTGTGCTGCTATAAACATGCATGTGTATCTTTTTTATATAATGACTTCTTTTCCTCTGGGTAGATACCCAGTAGTGGAATTGCCAGATCAAATGGTAGTCGAATGAATTAATGGCATTCACAGCAAACTAGATGACATTGGAGGCGCTTATTCTAAGTGAAGTAACTCAGGAATGGAAAACCAAACATTGTATGTTCTCACTCATATTTGGGAGCTAAGCTATGAGGATGCAAAGGCATAAGAAAGACACGTTGGACTTTGGGGACTCATGGGGAAAGGGTGGGGAGGGAGTGAGGGATAAAAGACCACAAATTGGGTGTAGTGGATAATGCTTGGGTGATGATTACACCAAAATCTCACAAATCACCACTGAAGAACTTACTCATGTAACCAAACACCACCTGTTCCCCAATAACCTATGGAAATATAAAAGTTTAATAAAATTTAAAAAAGACAAAAGTAATAAACTTTTGTTATACAAGTTTAGAGTATTTATTAAAAATTAGCATTGAAATAAAAGTGTAAATAGCTATTTATTATCCCTTGTCATGCTGTGTAGGGGTAACTACATTTAAAAGTATAGCAAGATCTTTCTACCATTTTTCCTGTTTTTGCCTCAGTTTGAAGTAAAAAGCTACTTACCAGCCTTGCATATGCGTAGGCTATCCCATATTCATCTTTGGTGTGGCAAGCATCAACACATTCATCTGTTTTCCTGGTTCCTTAAATTCGCAGTCATCACATCAGATCATATTTCAGAGGTCCACCTCTAATCTGTTAGAAAAATTTTCTTTCAGGAGTTATTTATTCATTTATGCATAACTTCCTACAATGGACATTTTAAACATATATAAAAGAAGAGAGGGCCAGATGCGGTGGCTCACACCTGTAATCCCAGCACTTTGGGAGGCTGAGGCTGGCAGATTACCTGAGGTCAGGAGTTCAAAACCAGCCTGACTAACAAAGAGAAACCCATCTCTACTAAAAATACAAAATTAGCCAGGCGTAGTGGTGCATGCCTGTAATCCCAGCTACTTGGGAGGCTGAGGCAGGAGAATCACTTGAACCTGGGAGGCAGAGGTTGCGGTGAGCTGAGATCATGCCATAGCACTCCAGCCTGGGCAGCAAGAGTGAAACTCTGTTTCAAAAAAAAAAAAAAAAAAAAAAAAAAAAAAAAAAAAAAAAAAAAAAAAAGATTAGCACAATAATGAATGCTCCTATACCGTCACCCACAATATATATAGGCCAGCCTTTTTTCATCTCTTATTCTTTCCTTAGGATCTGTCTATCTGCCCCCTACTAGCTTATTGTAAAGCAGTTCCTAGACATTATACTTTAGGATGGGTCTCTGTGAGATAAAGATTCTTTTTTTAAAAAAACATAAACATAATTGTAGTATAGCTCTTAACATTTTTTAGCAGTTCCTTAATATCATCCAATGGCCAGTCAATATTCACATTGATTCCATTAGTTCACATATATCTTTATATATAATTTATTTGAATCCAGATCCAAAGAAGGGCCACACATTGCATTTGGTTGGTATGATTTTTTCTTTTTCTTTTTTCTATTTTGAGACAGGGTCTGGGTCTGTTGCCGAGGCTGAAGTGCAGCGGCACAATCATGGCTCGGCTCACTGCAACCGCTGCCTCCTGGGCTCAAGCAATCCTCCCAACTCAGCCTCCGGAGTAGCTGGAACTGCAGACCATGTGCCACCATGCTAGCTAATTTTTGTAGTTTTTGTAGAGACAAGTTCTCACCATGTTGCCCAGGACTGGTCTCAAACACCTGAGCTCAAGCGATCCTCCTGCCTCAGCCTCCCAGAGTGCTAGGATTACAGGCAAGAGCCACCACACCAGGGTGATATAATTTTCAAGTCCCTTTTAATGTATACTACTTTGCTTCCTGCTTTTACTTTTCTTGCCGTTAGTTTATTGAAGAAAGCAACTTATTTGTCCTGTCAAATGTCCTGCATTTTGGATTTGGCTGATTACATCCCTGTGGTATCATTTCATGTGTTTCTCTAGCCCTGTGTTAGTGTTTTTAGGAATACCTAAGTTTTAAACTTATTTGATGTATTACAATCCATGCTAGCCATTATGTTCTCTGATGTTTGCATTGTGTTTCTTTGGCCAGTGGGAATCCCATCGAGTTGGTTCCTGTGTCCTGTTGAGGAGGTGCCAGTGGAATGGTAATGCCCTTACTTTTTGGTATGACAAGATGTTCAGACTCAATCTGTGCATTTGCTGCCTCAGACCTGGAATCAGCCGTTTCTCTAAGGAGCTTCCTTTCCTCTTAGTGGAAAATTATATTGCAAAACCATAATCTGGGTGCTGTAATTGCTCTTGACTACAGGGCTGGCCATAACTTCTAGGCCTTTTCATTACTCAGAGCTGGGAAATGATTTTGTTTTGTTTCAAAAATAAAATTACATCCCGGATTTAAACTGATGTTTTCAATTTAAATTTAAGATTACAGATTTTTCACTTATCTTCTTTCTCTTATATTTGTACTTCTTTTCTTTGATGCTAAAAATCTATCTTGGTTTCTAATGACACTAACATAATTAATATTTGACTTACTGTACGATATATATTTATTTGTTTTAAAACTGTAATTCTGGTAATTTTACTAACAGATAAATGATCATGCCGTCCCTAAGGAATACCATAGACAAATCTGGAGTATGGAGTATTCTGTATGAACAAAGCACCTGGTTTCTGCCATAAGCCAATGACATAAAAAACAAGGATGAGGGAGAGTACTTTTCTAGATTAAAGGGACTTGAGAAACCTAGTGACCAACTATGACATGTGAACTATTTGAAGTCTAATTCAGAAAACCAACTGTAAAAAGACTTTTCAAAGAAAATTGGGGTGTGATTACGGACAGGCTGATAGATGATGCCGAGAAAATATCACTAATTTTTTAGGTATGATAAAGGCATTTTGTTTATGTAAGAAAGTGCAATACATTCCATAGAGACATACTGAGCCATGCAGGGTGACATAGCAGGAAATCTGGAGATTGCTTTAAGATATTCTGGCAAAGAAAAAAGTAAAACAAAAAAGGATGGATGAATAAATGTGGCAAACCATTGATAATTATTGAATCTGGGTGGTGGGTATAGAGGGCTTCATTATACTGCTTTTTCTACTTTTGAGGATGCTTGAAACTTCTTACAGTATAGTTTGAAGTCAGGTTACAGTCACCAAAACAGCATGGTACTGGTACCAAAACAGAGATTTAGACCAATGGAACAGAACAGAGCCCTCAGAAATAATACCACACATCTGCAACCATCTGATCTTTGACAAACCTGACAAAACAAGAAATGGGGAAAGGATTCCCTATTTAATAAATGGTGCTGAGAAAACTGGCTAGCCATATGTAGAAAGCTGAAACTGGATCCCTTCCTTACACCTTATACAAAATTAATTCAAGAGGGATTAAAGACTTAAAAATGTTAGATGTAAAACTGTAAAAACTCTAGAAGAAAACCTAGGCAATACCATTCAGGACATAGGCATGGGCAAGGACTTCATGTCTAAAACACCAAAAGCAATGGCAACAAAAGCCAAAATTGACAAATGGGATCTAATTAAACTAAAGAGCTTCTGCACAGCAAAAGAAACTACCATCAGAGTGAACAGGCAACCTACAGAATGGGAGAAAATTTTTGCAATCTACTCATCTGACAAAGGGCTAATATCCAGAATCTACAAAGAACTCAAACAAATTTACAAGAAAAAACAAACAACCCCATCAAAAAGTGGGCAAAGGATATGAACAGACACTTCTCAAAAGAAGACATTTATGCAGCCAACAGACACATGAAAAAAAGCTCATCATCACTGGCCATCAGAGAAATGCAAATCAAAACCACAATGAGATACCATCTCACATCTGTTAGAATGGCAATCATTAAAAAGTCAGGAAACAACAGGTGCTGGAGAGGATGTGGAGAAATAGGAACACTTTTACACTGTTGGCGGGACTGTAAACTAGTTCAACCATTGTGGAAGACGGTGTGGTGATTCCTCAAGGATCTAGAACTAGAAATACCATTTGACCCATCCATCCCATTACTGGGTATATAGCCAGAGGATTATAAATAATGCTGCTACAAAGAAACATGCACATGTATGTTTATTGCAGCACTATTCACAATAGCAAAGACTTGGAACCAACCCAAATGTCCATCAGTGACAGACTGGATTAAGAAAATGTGGCACATATACACCATGGAATACTACACAGCCATAAAAAAGGATGAGTTCATGTCCTTTGTAGGAACATGGATGAAGCTGGAAAACATCCCTCTCAGCAAACTATCGCAAGGACAAAAAAACCAGGCACCACATTTTCTCAAGCATAGGTGAGAATTAAACAATGAGAACACTTGGACACAGGAAGGGGAACATCACACACCGGGGCCTGTCTTGGGGTGGGGGGAGTGGGGAGGGATATCATTAGGAGATATACCTAATGTAAATGACTAGTTAGTGGGTGCAGCACACCAACAT
The DNA here is from genome assembly GCF_001698545.2 of Rhinopithecus bieti. Classification (NCBI taxonomy): domain Eukaryota; kingdom Metazoa; phylum Chordata; class Mammalia; order Primates; family Cercopithecidae; genus Rhinopithecus; species Rhinopithecus bieti. Next base: position 4,985,344 of record NW_016814045.1, on the reverse strand, counting down.
GGCACATGTATACATATGTAACAAACCTGCACGTTGTGCACATGTACCCTAGAACTTAAAGTATAATGAAAAAAAAAATGGGTAGAACAACCTGAAAAAAAGAAACTTCTTATAATAAAGATAAATAGTCTTTCTATGACTTCATGGCTCAGTGTGAAAAATCCAACCTCTGGACCCTATTGAATCTTCTTATCCAATTCAATCCTACTCTTCCAGGTTTACCTGTGAATGCTGTCACTCATGCACACTGCACAGCTGTAGTGAATGACTTGTGTAACATGACTGTCCTTGCTGCTGTGCTTACACTGTTTCCTCTGCTTACGGGTCCTCTCCACCCATTATTCCGAGAAGAATCCCCCCAGAGAGATGGTTAAAAACACTGATTATAGTAATTACCATTAATTGAGTGTTTACACTTGGCAATGGAATGCTCTGGGTAATGATTCATATTCTTTTTTTTTTTTTTTTTTCTTTTGAGATAGAGTCTTGCTCTGTCACCCAAGCTGGAGTGCAGTGGTGCAATCTCAGCTCACTGCAACCTCCACCTCCCAGGCTCAAGCAATTCTTGTGCCTCAGCATCCCAAGTAGCTGGGACTACAGGCATGTGCCACCACGCCCAGTTAATTTTTTTTGTATTTTTTGTTAGAGACGGGGTTTCACCATGTTGGCCAGGCTGGTGTCAAACTCCTGGCCTCAAGTGATCTGCCCACCTTGGCCTCCCACAGTGCTGGGATTACAGGGGTAAGCCCCCACACCCGTCCAATATTCATTTTTAAACAATCCTGAGATATACCTGAGAAAAAGAGGAAACCAGATCAAAGAGGTGAAGTAATTTGCTCATAGTGCAATTCATTCTGAGGCATACTATGCCTTTTGTTTGTTTGCTTGTTTGTTTAACTGTATCAGTGGTTGTCACAATTTAGAGTGGCATGAGGTCATCTGGAACAGTTATTTTCACATGTAGATTCATGAGGCGCACCTCCTAATCTTGACTTTTTTCAGCTGCACTTGAGCCCTGAAGCTGATTGTTTCACCAGGGTGTCAAGAGGGTGCTGCGACTTGTGGTCTTTAAGCTGCACTTTGAGAAGCACTGCACTACAGCATGCTGTAACCTCCTTTCATCCTTTCTGTCACCACCTGCAGATCCCTAGGTCCTATTAATGAGATCATATATATGAAATGATTTTGTGTATCTTCTATCACCTTGAATATGGAAGGCATTATATTGCCTGACATGGTTACAATGGAAACATCTTAATATTTCAAACTTGGATTACAAAATGCGATCTGGGAAAGAGAATTCATTAATGTCATCAACAAATATACTGAGTGCCTGTGTGTTTTGTGCCAAAGATTCATGTACCTGAATTGAAATGCACCTATCATCATTGGGAAGAAATGTTTTACCTGCCTTTGCCTTCCACTCCAGATGTTTTATGAGGTAGGCTGAATTTTCACAAGCAGAAATGACATTAAGTATTTTCAGGAGGCAAAGAAATAACAAAAATGACATTATTTCCAGTGAAATTCTCTGTATTTTCAGGAGGCAAAGAAATAACAGAAGCTACAAAAAAAAGTGAGAAATTTGTGTCAAAAATGGCTCCCATACAGTTTGGAGGCTCCTCAAAAAACTAAAAATAGAGCTCCCATATGGTCCAGCAATCCCACTGCTGGGTATATACCCAAAAGAAAGAAAATCAGTATACCTAAGAGATATCTGCACCCCCATGTTTATTGCAGAGCTGTTCACAATAGCCAACATTTGGAAGCAACCTAAGTGTTCATCAACAGATGAATGAAAAAGAAAATGTAAGACACACAATGGAGTACTATTCAAACATAAAAAGAATAAGATCCTGTCATTTCCAATAACATGGATGAAACTGGAGATCATTGTGTTAAGTGAAATAAGCTAGGCACAGAAAGACAAACATCACATGTTCTCACTTATCTGTGAGATCTAAAATCAAAACAATTGAACTGATGAACATAGAGAGTAGCAGGATGGTTACCAGAGTCTGGGAAAGGAAGCTGGGGGGTGGAGAGGGGAGATGTGAGGATGGTTGATGGGTAGATAAAAATATAAAATTAGAATGAGTAAGACATGCTATTTGATTGCACAACAGGGTGACTATAGTCAACAATAATTTAATTGTACATTTAAAAATAACTAAAAGAGTGAAATTGGATTATTTGTAACACAAAGAACAAACGCTTGAGGAGATGGATACCCCATTCTCCATGATGTGGTTATTTCATATTGCATGCCTGTATCAAAACACCTCATGTACCCCACAAATATGTACCCCTATTACATACCCACAAAAATTAAAAATAAGAAAATCCTAAAAAGTGACTCCACTGTCTAAGGAAATATTTCTGGAAATAATTTGTGCATATGTAAATGCAATTGGGGACTAGTCTGACCAACATGGTGAAACCCTGTCTCTACTAAAAGTACAAAAATTAGCCAGGGGTGGTGACGTGTGCCTGTAATCCCAGCTACTTGGGAGGCTGAGGCAGGAGTATTGTTTGAACCTGGGAGGTGGAGGCTGCAGTGAGCCAAGATCGTTCCACTGCACTCCAGCCTGGGCAGCAAAGTGAGACTCCGTCTCAAAAAAATTAAAAATAAAAATAAATAAATGCAATGGAATAAATAATTGCGTTTTTTTTCAGTACTCACATAGTCAATAGACTTTCAGTCAAAATTTTTACAAAAATCTGTATAGGATTTATGCAGTATGAAAAAGGGAATCCAACAGCAAAAAAACTTTGCTTAGAAACTCATTCAGAGATGCCTGTCATTTAGTTGAATATGAACTTTTTTTTTTTTTTTTTTTTTCCAGATGGATTATCTCTCTGTCACTCAGGCTGGAGTGCAGTGGCATGATCTCGATTCACTGCAACTTCCACCTCCTGGGTTCAAGTGATTCTCCTGCCATCTGAGTAGCTGGGACTACAGGCACAAGCCACTATCCCTGGCTAATTTTTGTATTTTTGGTAGAGACAGGGTTTCACCTTGTTGGCCAGGCTGGTCTCAAACTCCTGACCTCAAGTAATCTGCTTACCTCAGCCTCCCACAGTGCTGGGATTACAGGTGTGAGCCACCGTGCTCAGCCAAATATGGACTATTTAGAATGCGAAAAACTTTTATCCAAATTTCCAAAAGTCCTGGTGAAAATGGAAGCAGTGAAGAGCATTGTGTTAAGTTGGCTGGGGACGCTGAAGAGGAAGAAAAAGTAGGAAAATGGTGTGGAAAAAGGGAACGACGTATCTGTTAAGGAACTCTTATCTAGAATATATAAATAACTATTATAAGTCAATAAAAACACGGCCGAGTGCGGTGACTCACGCCTGTAATTCCAGCACTTCGGGAGGCTGAAGTGGGTGGATCACAAGGTCAAGGGATCGAGACCATCCTGGCCAACACGGTGAAACCCTGTCTGTACTAAAAATACAAAAATTAGTTGGGTGTGGTGGTGCCCACCTGTAGTCCCAGCAACTTTGGAGGTTGAGGCAGGAGAATCACTTGAACCTGGGAGGCAGAGGTTGCAGCAAGCAGAGATTGTACCACTGCACTCCAGCCTGGCGACAGAGCAAGACTCCATCTCAAAACAACAACAACAAAAACCAAATAACTCAATGAAAAATCAACAAAGGATCTGAGTAGACATTCCTCCAGAGATGATATACAAAAGGCCAATAGACACTGAAAAGATGCTCAGCTTCCTGAGCCATCTGGGAAAGGCAAATCAAAACCACAATGAGACAACCCTTCATGCATACACTAGCAGGGCTACAGTCAAAAATACAGATGGTAACAAAAGATGATGAGCACCTGGAGAAACCAAAACCCTCACATGTTGCTGGTAGGAATGTAAATATTGTGAAAGGAAAATAGTCCAGAAGTAACAAAGAGTTATCATGTGAGGCAGCAATTCTACCTGTAGGTATATACCTAAAAGAAATGAAAACATGTCCACAGAAAAAACGTCTCCTTGAATTTTCACAACAGCATTATTCCTAGTAACCAAGAAGTGGAAACAACCCAAATGTCATCAAGTGATGGATGGGTAAATAAAATGTGGTGTGTCCATGCAATGCAGTATTCTTCAGCAACAAAAAGGAATGAAGCACTGACCCATTGCTACAATGAGGATGAACCTGGAAACCCTTGTGTTAAGTGCAAGAAGTGAGTCACAAAGGACCATGTATTATATATGTCCAGAATAGGAAGCCTCTAGAGATGAAAATAGGTTAGCGATTGTCCGTGGCTCGGCAGGATAGAGGACTGGAGGGTGAGGGTGTATAGGAGGGAGGTTTCTTTGGGGTAATGAAAATATGCTAAAATTGAATGTAGTGATGGATGCAGAAGCCTGTCAATCTACTAAGGTCACTGCATCATACGCTTTAGGTGGGTGAATTGTATGGCATGCGAATTATGTCCCAATAAAGCTGTTAACAAAAAAGGACCATATCAAAAAATACAAAAGATATTATTGCTACTATAATACATGGGACAAAAATAGCCATTACTTTAAGATCTTATTTTCACTATGAGGCGTGAAAATGAGAGAGAGAAAAAAATATGTTTAATACCTATGCACCAAGCTTTATATTATTCTTATTTAACACTGCCAGCTGGCAAGGCAAGTATTTTCTAATTTTACAGATTACTTCAAAGAAGCAGGTCAGTTGTATCCTTAAGTGGCAGAGCACAGACTTAAACAACGTTTGTCTGTCTACAAAGTAAATATTTTTTCAATTACACCATTTGGTCTCTGTATTACCGCTAATTTCATAATTTTATTTCAATAATGGAGCTAAATGTAAAACAGAGCCTTTATTCTATTTGTGTTAGTTTTACTTTTAAAAAATTATATAAAAATGGGCCAGGCTCGGTAGCTCACGCCTGTAATCCCAGCACTTTGGGAGGCCAAAGCAGGCAGATCATTTGAGGTCAGGAGTTCAAGACCAGCCTGGCCAACATGGTGAAATCCTGCCTCTACTAAAAATACAAAAATTAGCTGGGCATGGTGACTTGTGCCTGTAATCCCAGCTACTCGGGAGACTGAGACAGGAGAATCGCTTGAACTCGGGAGGTGGAGGTCACAGTGAGCTGAGATTGCATCATTGCACTCTACCCTGCCTAGATGACACAGCAAGACTCAATCTCAAATATATACATATATTTGAGATACACACACACACACACACACACAGAGAGAGAGAGAGAGAGAGAGAGAGAGAGTCAAATATATATATATATATATGTCCTAAACTTCTACCAGTTGACTCGGAGCACATTTTTTATCCATTTAGAAGATAAAATTAAATGCATATGTAATCTGGTGCAGTGGCTCATGTCTGTAATCCCAGCACTTTGGGAGGCCGAGGCAGGTGGATCACTTGAGGTTAGGAGTTCAAGACCAGCTGGGCCAACATGGTGAAAACCCATCTCTACTAAAAATACAAAAATTAACTGGGTGATGTGACTCATGCCTGTAATCCCAGCTACTTGGGATGCCAAGGCAGGAGAATCGTTTGAACCCGGGAGGCGGAGGTTGCAGTAAGCTGAGATCACACCACTGCACTCCAGCCTGGGCAACAAGAGGGAGATTCTGTCAAAGAAAAAAAAAAAAAACAGTATATGCATATGCATATATTTTAATATATATATACTAAAATTTCTTTCTGAAAAATAATGTAATATCATTGTTACATAGCTCAGTTTTGTCTTAGGTGATACAGCATCTTGGAAAATTGACTTTGTTATTACCCAGGGTAAAATAATCAAGACATCTTTAATATAGCTATGTGAATCATCTTGCCCACTTTTTAAATTATTTACTTGTTGTAGTCAACATAGCAATTGATACTACCTAACACTGTATAATTATTTCATGGCTGATGGGGTCCTATAAAGGTTGATAGATTTTATAAATTTTATATTCCATGGCTTCTATTTCTTAAGTATTTTTTCATTTATAGCAATCTCAGGACATAAGAATGTGTTCAGTCAATTTAACATTAGTTTTTATTTTTGTCCTGAGAAAGCAGAAATATCAGTGCCAAAGGTACACAGTAGAAAACAGAAATCACATAAATTCCCCTTTCAAGGGCAAAACTGCTGCACACGGCCCTTGGACATATTAACTTGTCCACATCAAATCAAAAACAAATGGGATAAGAAATAAAAAGTGGACTAGTGTGAAATTGTTGCTTGTCAACATTAGGGAGTACGTTTTATATCAAGAAACTCATAAAGAATGGACGATAGCTTGGCTCTCCTGTTTAACCATCAAAAGTTTTGTTGCAGCTGGTGCTAAAAGCTCCCAATATTTGGAAATAGTTTTCCCTTCTCTTTTGGGGTGTTTTGATTGCTAACAATAGTAGCTTTTTCTTGGGCTTAAATGAATCAAATCTATTTGTTTTGATCCTGAATTGCCCACAAATCAATTACATGTTCTTGACTAAGGGGAACTCTGATACTGACTCAATTTTTCCAGCTAATGTCACATATTAATCAGGAAGGCTGGCCCTTTAACTTCCCTGCATGTTGCAAACATAATATACTCACAATAGCCTATGCCAAATCACTCATGATAAATCTACCTGTCTCGTCTACAAAAGGTCTCACAGACTTTCCATATCCCCAGCATGACCAAAGTTCAAATTCAATCCATCATATTATATGCCAAAACCCCAAAGAAAATCACACCCGATGGACTGTTAAACCGTATTAGGTTTGTATTATTTAGCTCAAGAACATTGAATCAGATTTAAGTAAAGTGCAGCCTTGAAAGTATTTTAATGGATCTTGGCTTGTTGCTGCTAAGTGTGTGTGTATATACGTATACACACATATACATGAATACGTATACACACACATATGTATATATATGTATACACACACATATGTATATATATGTATACACACACATACATAAAACGTTGTTTTAAAATAAGTATAAATTATTTCATATGAATGCAGGAAAATCATAATTGTGTTGGTAAATTGGTCATTTTGCAAAGCATGTGAATTCAGACCATTAACATACTATAAATTAACAGAGTAATGGTTAACTATGCTTCTGTAAACGTGACTTTTTAAAGGCTTGTCAGAAAATTCTGAAGGAATCCTACTCACGGAATTCATTTTCCTCTACGTTAACTTCAAATAGTGCTATAATATCCATGTAGAAATAAGAGTGTAGAGCAGGTAACCAAATCGAGGTTCCACACTCCAGAATAATTGATACTATTAGTCCTTTACACCCATATTCTCAGCTCAAGAAACTCACAAATGACACTGAGGAGTTGTGAATAAATAATTAGAAGTGATGTAGAAGATTTGAAAACTAGCTTTGATGACTTCAAATATGATACTAGAAGAGGTACCCTATTAAATTAGTTTTCTTTAAAAACTAAAATAAAGTGGACACTGGAAGGAAAACTTAGTCTTATAGTCATTAATAATAATTATAATGACAGGCCAGGCACAGTGGCTCACACCTGTAATCCCAGCACTTTGGGATCACTTGAGCCAGGAGTTCAAGACAACATGATGAAACCCCATTTCTACCAAAAATACAAAAATATTAACTGGGCATGGTGGTGCATGCCTGTTAGTCCCAGCTACTTGCGAGGCTGAGGCAGGAGGATTGCTTGAGCTCAGGAAGTCGAGGCTGCAGTGAGCACTGATTGTGCCACTGCACTCCAGCCTGGACAACAGATAGAGACCTCGTCTCAAAGTAATAATAACAATTATTATTATTATTATTATCATCTTATCAGGATCACTGAACTTACTTCAAGTGTCACTATGGTTCTATTATTCTCAAGAAAATGACTCTTGTTTCTCATTTAAAACAGAATACATGCATAATAATAGGCTAAAGCGGATTGGAGAAATTCTTTTGAACACCTGGATCTTAGGCAAATCATTCTCTTTGCTGAATGTGTGTAATCCTCAGGAGTCTTGGATTTCAGCACACCCAGTACTGCAATGCTCTGCACACCTTGTGCATTTGTATTTTTACTGTGTTATTCTAGCACTGTGTTAGAATGGGTTGACATTGTCACAGTGGGGGACATCGTTGGCTAAGCCTTATTTCATTCTGAGAATCTGCCTCTTGAAATCTCACATTTTTCACTTGTCAGAAACAAATGTAACAGGGAAAATTATACCAATGGACTTTTGAAAACTAAATGCAATAATCACACATGAAATACATGTGTCTAGAGTGAGCCCATGTGATAAAGTGGATTCTGGGCCCTGAGAAAACTGTTGCACTTACACTATTTCACTAATAGCTATTTCCAGACGTATGTTTTCAATAAGTGTTTAATAAGCAATTTAGAACTCCAGAGAGCATGCATTAGGACACTGGAAAATCTATAAGAAATTGGAGCAACTTGTTTGTGAAGAATGATTTATATTAATATGGAGTCGTAAAACTATCTTTATGAAAGTTGCTGTTGTGATTGCTTTATTTTTTTTTCATCTTTCCCAATGAGTATAGTAGTTTTATGTCTACGTTGGCTTCTTTTTCCTATCAAGAACATTGTAGCCGTGTGAGAACTGTTTTGTCTTCTTACAGTTCTTTAGTATACCAAAATAAATGCAAATGAAGGCAAATAAATTATCCTTGACACAGGAAGTCTTTTCTACTTACTTATCAAGTGTTGTAGATCTACAATCTATTTTCATGTGATTCTTTCAGAGGATATAAGTTTAGACTCTCACACCAAAACACAATTTCATCCAATTAATTCATCAAATCATATTTTTAAATATGCTGAGTTCAGCAAAGATATAATTCATGGTTATTAAGGCATTTACCCTTCATTGTTTCTTATTATTTTTAATTCCACCTAGATATCACTAAATAAAAATTCTGTTATTGTTACGAAATAAACACAGAAACATTTGCTATTACTCTTGAAGTCACACAGTTAAACTCTACACTTGCTAATATTTTGATCCTTGAGTAGTTTGAATATGGAGAACCAAATCAAGCCCTGGACAAGTAACTCTGCACACTTGAGTTGTTTTAAATCTACTGGAGGTCAAATAATCTAGACATTAAATCAGATTGTGACCATAAAACATATACTAGGGTCTTACGTCATTTCAATACATAGAGTCAAGGTCAGAAGTATAAAAGCACATACAGAGATCTTTATCTTTTACCCTTTAATAAGAATTGAGTGGTGTGCAGATTCTGTATTACCTGAATCACAAGGTCCTTTATGTTTCACGCCACTATTGGTGCTCTTCTGAGAGTTTAGCTTCTTGAACTGGCAGACATCCTCACAGTTTTTTTCCTGATTCACACAGATGCATTGTGGCTCAGTGATTCTCCATCTGTCAGCACCGCTGCATCCAGGACCATGCCAGGTTGTTAACATACTGATCATAGAAATGGCTATTTTGGTCGGGTGCAGTGACTCACACCTGTAATCTCAGCACTTTGGGAGCCTGAGGTGGGCGGATCACTTGAGGTCAGGAGTTCGAAACGAGCATGGCCAAAATGGTGAAACTCCGTCTCTACTAAAAATAAAAAAAATTAGCTGGGCCTGGTGGTGGGCACCTGCAACCCCAGCTACTTGGGAGGCTGAGGCAGGAGAATCACTTGAACCCCAGAGGCGGAGCTTGCAGTGAGCCGAAATTGCACCACTGCTCTCCAGCCTGGGAGACAGAGCAAGACTCCGTCTCAAAAAAAAAAAAAAAAAAGCTGTTTCTCCCCATTTTCCACCATTCCAAGTAGAGCTGTATCGATTCAACATAGTCCTGGACCAGGAGCGTGCAGGGTGGGAGTGGAGTTCTAAATCACATTTTCCACAGCTATCATCTCTCCAGAATAACCTCAGCCAGCACTCATGACGCAAAGTGGGGAGACTCTGCAAACCATGTAAAGGTTGTAGCAGGGCTGCAAACATCACTATGCTCACCAAAGGCTTCATTCCAAGCCATTCATTCACACCAGCTTTGAATCTTTGGTTTTAAGCTGAAAGAAAAGACATCCCAATTTTCATCTTGTTTTCCCTCTTTTCCCTCCAAAAAAATTATAAATCTGCCACAGATGATTTCAAGCCAATGTTGACATCAGATTCCAAGTTTAGAGAGGATAAATAGGATATTTAAAAATCCAAAAATGCTCTTCTGGGATACAATTTTTTAAAAGACAGCTTTTGGGTTTAAAGCAAACTATAATGTTGACAGTGGAATTGTAGTTTTCGCCTCCTGATTGGTCCTGGAAGCCAAACCTGACAGAGTTATTGTATGAGAGTAAAATCATTTTATAGTGAATTTCAAGAAGTATTAATAAAGAAAAATTATGTAAAGTATAAAGTTTATAATCATGTATGATTTAAAAATTGTTAGGGAGCTATTTTCCTTTTTTTTTTTAACCTCCTTCCCTCTCTCCTTCTTCCTGCTTTCTTTCTTCTTTTTTTTTCTTCTTAGTCATAAGACTAACATGTCCAATACATTTAGGTTGCTATTTTATGAAATACTGGAAAGTATCTATGACCCAACCTAGTTGGCTTCTGTTTATTTGGGGGTCAAGTGAGGTTCGGGGCATTATTTAACACACCATGACTGAAATAACTACTAAGTGACTGGGCATGGTGGCTCATGCCCATAATCCCAGCACTTTGGGAGGCCGAGGCAGTGGATCACTTGAGGTCAGGAGTTTGAGACCAGCCTGCCCAACATTGTGAAATCCCATCTCTTCTAAAAATACAAAAAAATTAGCCAGGCATGGTGGCATGTGCCTGTAATCCCAGCTACTCAGGAGGCTGAGGCGGGAGAATCACTTGAACCCAGGAAGTGGAGGTTGCAGTGAGCCGAGATCATGCCACTGCACTCCAGCCTGGGTGACAGAGCGAGCCTCTGTCTCAAAAAGAAAAAAAATAAGTAACTACAATTTTTTTAATTAAAAAAATAAAATAAAATAACTATTAACCAATAATAGAGAATAGGACTTCTTGTTAAACATGGTCAAAGAGTTCTCACATGTATTACGGTTTTCTCCTCAAACTCCACTAAATGATACTGAAGGAATTTGAAAAACACAAACTAATAAAGGCAAAGAGAACAAGAGAGGGCTCCATGGCAAATGGGGGAACTCAACACAATGTTTGGAAGCTGGAAAGCAAATGAATAGGTGGTAACTGATTTAGTACAGCAGAGACAGGGTAGACCTAGAGATCCGTCGTGGGGGAAGATGACAAGAGGCCAGTCACATTGCACTGCAGAACTTCAGAATGTCAAGACTTGAAAGCAAAATGAGCCCCTGGAGGCAGGGTTGTGGACTGGGCCTGAAATCAGGATGTTTTGAAAATTGCTACATAGAAAAGTAAGTTCCTTTGCAGGTAGCTCATTCAAGAGAATAAGAAAAGAAAAGAAAAGAAAAGAAAAAAGGCTAGGAGTTTTATCTCTTGTAAGATTTGCTCAGTTGTGGCCAGGGATAAGATGCTGGACCAGGGCATTAAGGGGAAGTCAGTGGACTGAACAGGGAGACCTCAGGCCATTTCCCTAGGGGCTCCCAGAATGCTGGCAGCCAGGTCTACATCTTCCAAGTGAGAAACCAGGGGATCCTTCTATGGGGAAACTGACCTATCTGGGAGATGTTACCTTCAGATAGTGCACACGTTACTTGGCTGAACCTAATTTTTAAATTAAAAGCAATAGTAACAAAACACGATCAGAAAATCGCTTATGACTTTGTTTGAATCTTGACTTGCCTATCACTAATTTGTGACCTTGAGTAATTTCACCGACTTAATCTTAAAATTTCCTTAAAATTGAAGAACCTTTCACTGAGTTGTAATGAGGATGAAATGAGATACATATGTAAAAGCTTCTAGGGAATACAGAGGCACTTAATAAACAGCACGGTTTTTTTTTTTTAATTAGTTCAGAGTGACCAATAATTATAGTAAAAGTAAGCCCTCTTAGGATAATTAACCTACTCTGGCATAGTAACCTTTGGCCGAATATTACTCTAGGCAGAATATTATATTGGCTTGCTTTAGACTCTTGCTAAGTGGCTTGGCTGTTGCCTGAGAAACGGTGATTGAAACTAGACATATGGATTTCTGTCTAAGTATGATAGATGAGGTAAGATAACAGTGGGAAAAGAGGGGAGCTCAAAGAAGAGGGGAAAAGAGAATTGATTTTGGTTTCCTTCAAAGAGTTGGTGTCATTTTTCTTAGATTTGTCATCATGTCTTGTTTGATCACTTGAAACCTGGGTGTCAAATACCACTGCACGTTTCACAAAAGCAGCAGGTTTTATAGAGGAATTGGAAAGGTCTGCAGATAAAGAGGAAAGGAAGTGATGGTGTTAGACTCTAGGTCTATCCTGGAGAAGGACAGGTACCCCAGGACAGAGTGCATTGAAAGACCCCTGCACAGGAAGTAGAATTAGAGGAACAGGCTGATGTGAGTATTGAGGGGACACATACCAAAGGTCCTCTAGCTTCCAAGTATTGCCCACTCAGTTTTCTCTGAAATCTTCCAGCTATAACCTTTGTCCAAATAGCTAGCTCATGATGCCGCTATTATACACCCTGTTTGACAGATGAGAAAATATAAGCAAAGAGGTTAAGTAATTTGCCCAAGATGGACTTCTTAGCAGAGCCAGGATTTGTGAATCTCACTCCCAAGTACATCTACCTTTTTTTAAACTCCATTATTCCATCTCTTCCCAGACATGAACATATTTTTATGAAATAAGTGCATGTAAGCCCTTTGTAAGGCATAAAGTACTGCATAAGCTCAAGACATTTTAGGTATTATTTAACATTTGAAAGGCAAACGACCCCTGAAAATCTGAGGTGCAGTTGTGCTCGTGTAACACTCAATGTATTTAGTTTGCCTTCTGCTTGTGAAGCAGGTTGAAATAGGAGAAGGGTATATGAGGCTGAAATGGAGATGAAGTGGAGATAGAAATAAAAGATGACGGGTTTTAGTATTTCAAGAGAAAAAGAATAATATAATTATTTTTGCTATAGTAGAAATTGCTTAGCTTAAACATTTGTTCCTCTTGCATTACAAAATGATACAAGTATAATGTGGATTTTCTTGGTGTAAAATTAAAGGGGAATTATTTTGAGGCTGATTCACAAAAAGTTTAGGTTCTTGCTACTGAAAGTGTGGCCTGGGAGCAAGTTTTGGCTCCTCTTGGGAGCTTGCTGGAAATGCAGAATCTGGGCCCCACCCGAGTCAGACCATGCACAGATCCCCAGGTGACGTGTACGCACATCGTGGTCCCTGAAGCACTGATTTACACCAAAAGCCAAAGGCTGTGGGAGGAGAGAAAAGAGCATGAACTTGGGCAAGGGCTTTTTAGGGTTACATATTTTCAATGAGAATAAGGATTTTCAGGATGTATTCTGAGTATTTTTTAAGTGAATAAACAGACTGTGAACAAATCATTCCAATTAACACGGAAGTGACTGGAGTGTGGCCTGAGAGGGGGCTGTGGTGGGCACGTGTGTTATAAATGAAGCTCATTAAACAACGACAAAAGTTTAGGTACTAACAGAGATCAGGACATTCAGTGCTGCCTCCTGTTTACCAGCAACATTTAATTACCCAAAGATCTGAGTGAAATCTTGAAATTTTAGCTTAAAAATTTCCCTTTAATGTATTAAGTAAGTTATAGTAAAACAAATGTGGATTTCTCTCTTGTCAAAGTAATTTTGTATTTTATAATGCTAAGGAGGAGGAAAAGAGATATCCAACACCTTGAAGAAACCAGCAGCGGGGAAGTTCATGGTGCCCTTGGGTGTCCCGAGTCCCCTCTAGGAGCCAGATCCTGTTTCCTGGTAGTCCATCCTCACCATTTGTGACCTTGCAATCTGCAGAGCATGATGCTGGGAGCCATTGGTGGGGGACGTGAGGCAGAAAGGCAGTGATTCAAGGCTTTCCAGCAAGAGCTACAGGTCTCTCACCTAAAGAAAATGACAATTCCTCAGGTCCTCAGGGAGTGAATTAAGAATTTACATTCTTTCAGTCAATTTATCAGCATATATTTAGTAAACATATACTTCTTGAACAGCTCTGTACAAGAAGGCTTATACCAGAACACAAGCCTTAATTGTTTTCTTCCAGGATTTTTAAACCTCCGTGCCCAAAACGGCGGAGTGTTTTATCAAGGGGTGGGTGACATCTGTTGGGGTAGGAAAGAGCACTGTAATGATTCACTGCCTGTATTTAGGACTGAACAGTGGACAAAAGCACATTCAGAGTCAGAGAGAAGTAATCGGTTTTCCCATTTTAGAGCCATGGAGCAGGTTGGGAGAGATTTAATAACCCAAGGTCACTCCTTGCTATAAACTAACAGAGCTGGAAATAAAATCTAGGTCTTCCATCATTTAATTCCATGAGGAAAGAATAACCCAGATGATGATCACGATGATGGTGGTGGTGGTGGTGATGGTAGTGGTGACGATGGTGGTGGTGATGATGGTGGTGGTGATGGTGGTAAGAAAGGGTAAAAGACAGGAAAGGCAGTGCTAGGGACTCTCCTCCTTAGAAAAAGAACAGTACTGCTAGGCCTTCCACTTGTGTTTGTTCTGGCTGAAGGAGAATAGTGGGTGGCTTCAACAGCCTGAAACTAGGACAGACAGAGAGACTGGGGCATCCCAACGTGATCTTAGCATATATGGGGATTCCCAGAGCTTCATGAAGTGGATGTAACTGAAGAATCCTCATTGCAACCCACAACCAAGGTTAAAAAAATCAGGAGCTTCACTAAATGTATCTGGCAAGCATTTTGTCTTCCCTTAAATAAAATAAATTCCCTTAATAAAGCCAATGGAGGCAGGGTTGGTGGCGGGGGTGGGAGGTGGAGAGGGTATGTGTGATTTATTACAGAGCAAGAGGAGGGCCTTGATGGCTCTGAACTATCTATTTAGAACTGCTGGCTCGAAAACCAACTTGTACACTGGTTTCTCTTTTTGTGCCAATCTTTAATTTTTTTAAAAATATAACTTTTATGAATATCATCATTAGTGCTATAAGCACAGGGAAGTATAAGTTAATTTTACAGTAAAGTGATTATTAAATCCATTAGTCATATACAGGGAATCCATAATTAACTTATTCTCCAGCATCAAGTAAATGATTCTACTGTGTGCTTTAAGAAAGCAATTGTTCACTAATATGCAAAATACAGCAGAACTATTAGATCATAAAGCCATGCAATCTTATAATTAAATTATAAATTTTACATATTTTAATAATGTGCTTTATATGCTTTAATTGTTTTCTATGCAAGATTAAAAGGAGGTGCCATGGTTTTTCTCAGACATATTATATCTTGACCTGAACTGTGTAATACTTAATAAGAATTGATGAGTATCTACCAGGGATGACAGCAGTCTTTCAGTAGCATCAGATGTTCCTTTGGATTATTGCTGAGGACTAAAATGAAGATATGCATTAGTCTTAAGTGGAGTTGCAGCTATGCCTTTGGGCTTTCTTTGTTTCCCCCCTTTTTGCTGTTATAACAACCATAGGCATCCATGTTCTCTCTTCCCAGGCCACGAGAAGGGACTGGCCCCATTCACACTGCCTTGGTTGTATATGTGGGTAAAGGCAGCATGCACATTAAATTCTCTGCAGGGGACTTATGTGCCCACATGGGCAATCTATTGTGGTTATTGTATTTTGGATTAAATAATGGTGCCATTTTTTTTCTCTGTGCAGAATTAAATGTGTTTGAAAGACCTGGGAAATACTACAGAGTTGGGCTGCAGGGATTGCCTCTGTAACCTTGTTTCTCCAAATCCTGATTGCTGCAGGCGGAACTGTAGAGCTGGTTTCCTTTTCTCTCCCTCAGAGGGAGCTAACCTTTCTCTTTGATGGTTAAGCTATTTCAGCCAGCTTTCCAGTGGTCACCACATGGGGTGAGGATCTTCTCACAAAGTAGGAAAGATAGCAGCCACAACTCCTGTCTGACATCATCCTCTTGAGGATGCTGTAACTGGCTCTTATCCGATCAGCCTGGCCACATGCTTTTCTGTAAAGCTATCATGGTAGCCAATGTATGGAGCAAGCTGACGGTCCAGGCCTGGATCAGTTGCCCTCCTCTGGAGCCCAGTGGGAGCTCCAGGGGCAGGATCAGTCCCATCAAACCACATGGACAGAAGGGGAAGAGCAAGAATCCAAGGAAAAGTCGGGGAGTGTCAGGGTTAATTTTGTGTGTCAATTTCACTGCACCACAGGATGCCCAGTTGGATTGCTAAACACTATTGCTGAGTGTGCCTGTGATGGTGTTTCTGAGAGAGGTTAGCATTTGAACTGGTGGACAGATTAAAGCAGATGGCCCTCACCAATGTGGGTGGGCATGATCCATTCTGTTGAGGGCCTGAGTAGAAGAAGAAGAAGGTGAATTATCTCTGCCAGATTGCTTGAGCTGGGGCATCGATCTTCTCCTGCTCTCAGGACTCCTGGCTCTGAGACCTTCAGATTCAGACTGGAAACTGAACCACAGGGTCTCTGGCTCTCAGGCCATTGAACTATACCACGAGTTTTTCTAGGTCTCCAGCTTGCAAATGGCAGCTTGTGAGACTTCTCAGGCCCCCTAATCATATGAGCCAATACCTTATGATACACCTCTTTCTAGAGAGATATATATACATCCTATTGGCCTGTTTCTCTGGATGACCCTAATTCAGGTAATATCTGCCCCAAGAGATAGAAACAGAAGCCTGAAGGTTGTAGTAGGCAGCCTTTAAGGTGGCCTCCACTGACCCCTGCCTCCTGCTAGTCACACCATTGTATATTCCCCTCCCATGCTAAACCAGGGTTGATCTCTGTGACTACAGAATATAGCAGAAGTGATCATGTGTCACCTCCAAAATTAGATTATTAAAAAAACACGGTGGCTCCCAAAAGGAAAAAAAAAAAAAAAAAAAAAGAGGCCAGTTGCGGTGGCTCACGCCTGTAATCCCAGCACTTTGGGAGGCTGAGGTAGGTGGATCACCTGAGGTCAGGGGTTCGAGACCAGCCTGGCCAATATGGTGAAACTCCGTCTCTACTAAAAATACAAAAATTAGCTGGGCATGGTGGTGTGTCCCTGTAATCCCAGCTACTTGGGAGGTTGAAGCAGGAGAATTCTTTGAGCCTGGGAGGTGGAGGTTGCAGTGAGCCAAGATTGCACCACTGCACTAGCAAAACTCCATCTCAAAAAAGAAAAAAAAAATACTCTTACAATAGGGTTCAGTACATCATTAGAGTCATGGCAATCTCATCCAATTAGAAACCCATTCCTATACCTGAAATTATTATTCTAATGTGTTCTTCCACTTTAATTAAAGGAGTCAAAATTGATCCCCTTGACTATGGGCTCTACTCTTTTTTCTCCATTTTCTAACTAAAGCTGTAGAAAGACATAGCAAATTGACACTGTATTTTAATCTGTTTCAGAGAAGTAATGAAGTATGAGTGAAAGTTTTTCTATTTTTAAACATCCTGGCTATTATTTGCTGTCTAAAACCAAAGCGATCATGTTACTTCTGTTACCAGAAAGGGGTCCTGATCCAGATCCCAGGAGAGGGTTCTCGGACCTTGTGCAAGAAAGAATTTGGGGAGCGTCCATAGAGTAAAGTGAAAGCAAGTTTATTAAGAAAGTAATCGGCTGGGTATGGTGGCTCACGTCTGTAATCCCAGCACTTTGGGAGGTCAAGGCGGTTGGATCACTTGAGGTCAGGGGTTTGAGACCAGCCTGAACAACATGGTGAAATCCTCTCTCTACTGAAAATAAAAAAACAAAAATTGGCAGGGTGTGGTGGCACGCACCTGTAATTCCAGCTACTGAGGAGGCTGAGACACCAGAATAGCTTGAATCCTGGAGGCAGGGGTTGCAGTGAGCCGAGACTGCGCCACTGCACTCTAGCCTAGGTGACAGAGCAAAACTTCATCTCAAAAAAAAAAAAAAGGAAAGTAAAGACTGGCTACTCCATAGGCAGAGCAGTGGCATGGACTGCTCAACTGAACACACTTATAGTTACTTCTTGATTACATCCTAAACAAGGGGTGGATTATTCATGAGCTATCTGGGAAAGGGGTAGGCAGTTTCTGGAACTGAAATTTCCTCCTCTTTTTAGACTGTATAGGGTAATTTCTGAATGTTGCCATGGCATTTATAAATGGTCATGGTGCTGATGGGAGTAACTTTTAGCATGCTAATGTATTATAATTTGTATATAATGAGCAATGAGGACAACCAGAGGTCACTTTCATTGCCATTTTGGTTTTTGGTGGGTTTTGACTTTTTTTTTTTTTTTTTTTTTTTTTTTTTTTTTTTACTACATCCTGTTTTACTAGCAAGGTCTTTATGACCTGTGTCTTGTTCTGACCTCCCATCTCATCCTGTGACTAAGAATGCCTAACCTCCTGGGAATTAAGCCCAGTAGGTCTCAGCCTTATTTTACCCAACCCCTATTCAAGATGGAGTTGCTCTGGTTTGAATGCCCCTGACACTTTTTTTTTTTTTTTGAGATGGCGTCTCACTCTATCATCCAGGCTGGAGTGTAGTGGTGCAATCTCAGCTCACTGCAACCTCTGCCTCTTATGTTCAAGCGATTCTCCTGCCTCAGTCTCCCGAGTAGCTGAGATTACAGGTGCCTGCCAACATGCCTGGTTAATTTTTGTATTTTTGGTAGAGACAGGGTTTCACTATGTTGGCTAGGCTGGTCTTGAACACCTGACCTCAAGTGATTCACCTGGCTCGGCCTCCCAAAGTGCTGGGATTAAAGGTGTGAGCCCCTGCGCCAGGTCGCTTCTGATACTTCTCTACTTAAAAATCTTAAGCTTGGAAACAATAATCTTGGCTTGAGCTCAGATCATCACACATGTATTAGGTGACTATCATGTTCCAGGCCCTCAAATAAGATATATGAAAAGGTTAATAATAAGTAATCCCTGCCCTTAAAAGTAAATTCTATTGATGATTTCACACTGTTTAGAGCAGTTTCTCAAGGTGTGACCACTGATGTCCCATCTGCATTTCTGGTATGGACTAGAACTACAGTGGACAGGCTGGGCAGGGTGACTCACACCTGTAATCCCAGAACTTTGGATTCTAAGGATTGACTCACTGAGGTGGATTGGTCACTTGAGCTCAGGAGTCTGAGACCAGCCTGGGCAACATGAAAAAACCCTGTCTCTACTAAAAATACAAAAATTAGCCAGGTGTGGTGGTGCGTGCCTGTAATTCTAGCCACTTGGGAGGCTGAGGTGGGAGGATCACCTGAGCCCAGAGATCAAGGCTGTGAGTAGAGATTGCACCACTGCACTCCAGCCTGGGCAACAGAGTGAGCCCTATCTCAAAAAGATCAACAATTGGGATGGGAATGGTGGCTCACGCCTGTAATCCCAGCACTTTGGGATGCTGCAGTGGGCAAATCATCTGAGGTTCGGAGTTTGAGACCAGCCCGGCCAAATGGCAAAACCCCACTTCTACTAAGAATACAAAAATGATCCAGGTGTGGTGAGGTATGCCCATAATCCGACCTACTTGGGAGGCTTAGGCACAAGAATTGCTTGAGCCCAAGAGACAGAGGTTTTAGTGAGCCAAGATTGCGCTACTGCGCTTCAGCCTGGGTGACAGAGCAATAATCCATCTCAAAAACAAAAGAAAACTACAACAACAAAAACAAACAAAACAAAAAAGAACTATGGTGGACCAGGTAGGTGTGAGCTCACTTAGAGTAGAGTGAGAGCAACACAGGGAAGCTGCTCAGGGGAGATCAGGTTCCTCTCTGGTGCTGGAAATTGTTGATGAAAAGAGTCAAATTCTGTAAAATATTTGGAGATTTATCCTTAGCCAAATGTGAGGACCATGACCCATGACACAGCCCCACGAAGTCCTGAGAACCTGTGCCCAAGGTGTTAAGCTTACAGTTTGGTTTTACACGTTTTAGGGAGACATAAGACAATAGCCAATACATGTAAAATGTACATTGGTTCAGTCCAGAAAAGTGGGACATCTCAAAGCAGGTTGTAGCAGGGGGGGGCGGTTCCAGGTCATAGATGAATTCAAAGATTTCCCGATTGGCAATTGGTTGAAAGAGTTAAATCTTTAAAAACCTGAAATCAATAGAACAGAGGGTCTGGGTTGAGGGGTTATGGAGACCAAGGTTCTTATTATGCAGATGAAGCCTCCAGGTAGTAGGCTTCAGAGAAAATACATTGCAAATGTTTCTTATCAGATGTAAAAAGATGCCAGACTCACTGGGCACTGTGGCTCATGCCTGTAATCTCAGTATGCTGGGGGGCTAAGCCGGGTGGATCACCTGAGGTCAGGAGTTCAAGACCAGCCTGGGCAACATGGTGAAACCCTGTTTCTACTAAAATACAAAATTAGCCACCAGGTATGATGGCAGCTGCCTGTAATCCCAGCTACTCAGGAGACTAGGGAATGAGAATTGCTTGAACCCAGGAGATGGAAGTTGCAGTGAGCCGAGATCGCACCATTGCACTCCAAACTGGGCGACAGAGCAAGACTCTGTCTCAAAAAAAAAAAGAAAAAAAAAAAAGATGCCAGACTCTCCTGGATCAGGAAAAAGCCCTGGAAGATGAAGGGGATTCTCTACAGAATGTAGATTTTCCCCACAAGAGACAGCTTTAGAAAATACATTGCAAATGTTTCTTATCAGATGTAAAAAGATGCCAGACTCACTGGGCACTGTGGCTCATGCCTGTAATCTCAGTATGCTGGGGGGCTAAGCCGGGTGGATCACCTGAGGTCAGGAGTTCAAGACCAGCCTGGGCAACATGGTGAAACCCTGTTTCTACTAAAAATACAAAAATTAGCCACCAGGTATGATGGCAGCTGCCTGTAATCCCAGCTACTCAGGAGACTAGGGAATGAGAATTGCTTGAACCCAGGAGATGGAAGTTGCAGTGAGCCGAGATCGCACCATTGCACTCCAAACTGGGCGACAGAGCAAGACTCTGTCTCAAAAAAAAAAAAAAAAAAAAAAGAAAGAAAGAAAAGAAAAGAAAAAAAGAAAAAAAAAAAAAGATGCCAGACTCTCCTGGATCAGGAAAAAGACCTGGAAGATGAAGGGGATTCTCTACAGAATGTAGATTTTCCCCACAAGAGACAGCTTTGCAGGGCCATTTCAAAATATGTAAAATAAATAAATTTGGGGTTAAAATATTTTGATTTCTTTCAGGGCCTGCTAGCTGTCATGCTGGTATCTTACTGCTACAGAGTCTGTTGTGTCAGTCTTAAGATCTCTGTTTTAATGTTAATGCTGGTCAGTTAAGCCTGAATCCCAAACAGAGGAGGGTATAGTGAGGCATGCCTGACTCCTGCTTCCCTTCGTGGCCTGAATTAGGTTTTCAGGTTTCTTTGGCATGCCCTTGGCTGAGAGGGTGTCCATTAGTCAGTTGGGGGTCTTAGAATTTTATTTTTGGTTTTCAGAGTCCAGGGCTTGACTCTGACACAAAGGTGTGGAGAAAGCTGTGGAAAAAGGGGTAGGAGGTGGACGCTGGTTGCTCCAGTGTTCTTTCTAAAGAACTGATCACATCTTATACCAGTGAAGAGAACTACTGAGGCTAAGGGAAGTCTAAGCTTTTGGTAAAAGGGAAATGCATGAGGAACTCAGGCCCTACCAGGGCCCCTTACTTGGACCCTCCTACACTGTGGCTGCCAAAACCAAATTTGGCTTTCCAGAATTGGCTGACAGAGCAAGAGCTTGTTTAATTTGTGAGTACTGGACACCAAATCATTCTTTGTGGCAGCTCTGATATTGGCAGATGGGAGATTCAGCTCTGTCCTGTTTATATAACAGCAGTTGATAGATAGTGACTTCATAGTTGGATATTTATGAGAGGTTTCATTTCAAATAATATAGTTTTGGCCCATGGCAATGCTAAGGCTCTTACCCATTATTACTGAGAAGCTAAATCTTTAGGATATTGTAACTATAACTGCAGGGTCCGTTTGATCTACCCGGAAGAGCTACAAAAGTTAATATTTTTTGAAGCAATGAAAGCTTTATTATAAAAAGTCTCATTAGGAAGTTATCTGTCCCTAAAACATATAGCCTATCAGAAGGTCGGGTATATAAAAAGTCAACATTTCATACTTTTCTTTCACTCTGTGATTTCTATCACATAACAAGGTAATTAAAAAGAAAAAAAAAGTCTCCTGCTTTCCATTACAAAAAACAAATGCCTTGCCGTTGACTGAGTAGCAGCATAACCATCACTGACAAGCACCTCATTTTAAAATTCACCTTAATAAAAACCCACCTAAATCCAAAGGGCATCAGCCTAATGGCTAAGGTCAGCATGAACATAAACCACAAATAACATCTCCAATCAGAAACATTCCAAACTCCTCCCTGACCACAGACATGCTAGCCCCAAGATAACCCCCCACCAGCTGGGAAGATGCCAGCCTTGAGATAACCCCACTCCAGCCAGAAAGATGTCAGCCCCGTGATAACTTCCCCTCCACCCAGAGACATTCCAACCCAGCCATAAACTTCTCCTTCATACAGAAACATGCCAAGCTTGTGATAAGCCCCCTCACCCTAAAACCAATATATACTCTTAGTCTGCAAGAGAAAGCACTCCTGATTGCAATTGGCCAGAAGCCCCTCTCAGGTTTATCTCTCTAAAATAAACCTGTCTTTGACTGTTAAGCCATGTTTTGTGTTTCCTGCCTCTTTAACTCTTACAGCCGTGCCCTCCAGCCAGGTCCCGGTTCTGAGGGAAGGTGGTGAAATCCATCCTCATTGTTTTAGGACAATAGCCATGGCTGTGTTAGGCACTGAGGCAGTTCACAGTCCTGTAAGCTGTCATCAGATTGTGAGTGCCCTGTGTTTCCCAGTTGTGAAAGAAAATTATCCCTATTTTAACACTACTTGGGGAGAACTTTGGGATTCTGTGGGTTTTAAATCCTTATTCGGAGATAGCAGACCCTTGGCAACAGAGGAAGTGGCAGGATCTGAAAAGGATGATTGGGTTGAGTGGTGCAAAGACTCTTTAAGGATGGGCACTGCGAATCTGTGGAGAAGCACAATGCTGCTCAGCTGTTCCCAAAAGGAAGGTAGAGGCACTGGAGGACCTGAGTCACAGGGGCTCTCTTGGTTTGTGGGAGACAGAGTAAGAGCTAAAATGGTTGGTGGAAAATTGGGCGAGAAATGATGCTGATGGGTAACTTAGCAGAGGGCTTAAATTTTCCCTTTTTGTGGGCTGGGCTACGTGGCTCACACCTGTAATCCCAGCATTTTGGAAGGCTGAGGTGGGTGGATCACAAGGTCAAGAGATCGAGACCATCCTGGCCAACATGGTGAAACCCTGTCTCTACTAAAAATACAAAAATTACCTGGGCATGGTGGTGGGCGCCTGTAGTCCCAGCTACTGAGGAGGCTGAGGCAGGAGAATTGCTTGAACCTGGGAGGTGGAGGTTGCAGTGAGCTGAGATTGCACCACTGCACTCTGTCCTGGTGATAGAGTGAGACTCCATCTGGAAAAAATAATAATAATAAATAAAAATAAAATGTCCTTTTTGTTTTGTAATGCAGGAAATTGAAAAGGACACACAGTAACCCCTCACTCTTTGAGGTGGCCAGTGAGAGGAGTCAGAGCTAGTGTTATGGACTGAATTGTGTCATTTCCAACCCTTTCCATCCCTTGCCCAAAAATTCATATGCTGAAGTCCTAACCCCCAGGACCTCAGAATGTGACTATATTTGGAGATCAGGTCTTTAAAGAGGTAATTAAATTAAAATAAGGTCATTCAGGAAAACCCTAATTCTATATGACTGGTGTTCTTATAAGAAAAGGAAATTTGGACAAGGACAGAGCAAAAGACCATGTGAAGACATTAAGAGAATGGCCACTTACAAGCCAAGGAGAGAAGTCTCAGAAGAAACTGGCCCTGCTGACACTTCAGACTTCTGGCCTTCAGAATTGTAAGAAACTTAATATTTGTTGTTTAAGCCACCTAGTCTGTGGTACTTTGTTATGGCAGTCCTAGCAAACAAATATACCTGGTTAGCTTATTTGTGGGGAGAAGGAGAAAGGCAAACTCTAATTTGTAAGTAAGCATATCACCAGGTGCACCTGTGGGTGTGGAGCTCAGCCTTGTCTTGTGCCTGAACCCTTCTGCAAACTCCCAAGCTTAAGCTGGGACTTTGCTCTCAGGTGCTATAAGGGGTCTGGTACCTCAGCCCAAGTAAGACATTGGGCTTTAAAGATTGAATGTTGGGCTGAGTGTGGTGACTCACGCCTGTAATCCCAGCACTTTGGGAGGCTGAGGTGGGTGATCACTTGAGGCCAGGAGTTCAAGAGCAGCCTGACCAACACAGTGAAACCCCATCTCTACTGAAAATACAAAAATTAGCCGGGCATGGTGGTGCACGCCGGTAGTCCCAGGTACTCGGAAAGCTGAGGCATGAGAATCGCTTGAACCTGGGAGACAGAGGTTGCAGTGAGCCGAGATTGCGCCACTGTACTCCAGCCTAGGTGATAGAGTGACAGAGTGTGTCTCCAAAAATAAATAAACAAAAACTTGGCCAGGCACAGTGACTCAAGCCTGTAATCCCAGCACTTTGGGAGGCCGAGGTGGGCGGATTGATTGAGGTCAGGAGTTCAGGACCAGTCTGGCCAACATGGTGAAACCCTGTCTCTACTAAAAATACAAAAAAATTAGCGGTACGTGGTGGCGGGCGCCTGTAATCCCAGCTACTCAGGAGGTTGAGGCAGGGGAATTGCTTGAACCAGGGAATTGGAGGTTGTAGTGAGCCAAGATCATGCCACTGCACACAAGCCTGGGTGACAGAGCAACACTCTGTCTCAAAAAAACAAGACAAAACACTTAAGACTGGATGTTCCTTTCATATATTTTGTCTCGTTAATTATATTTTAAGAAAGAGTTACTTTCTTAAATAGTATTTCTTCAATCTACAATTCTGAAAAATATTTCCTCCCAAATTTTGTTTCTTGTTATTTTTCTTTTTGTTTTTTATTTTGAGACAGGTCTGTCACTGAGGCTGGAGTGCATGGGCATGATCACGGCTCACTGCAACCTCTGCCTCCAGGCTCAAGTAATCCCTCCACCTCAGCCTCCCGAGTAGCTAGAATTACAGGCACGCACCACTACACCCAGATAATTTTTATACTTTTTGTAGAGACAGGGTTTTGCTATGTTGCCCAGGCTAGTCTGGAACTCCTGAACTCAAGTGATCTGCCCTCCCTGGCCTCCCAAAGTGCTAAAATTGCAGGCATGAGCCACTACACTCGGCATCTTGTTATTTTTCTACTAAAGAATCAAATCCAGCATTTCGCAGAATGTGTTCCATAAACTGTGCATGAGTTATGCTAGTATAATTTACTCACAAATAGAATTCTGTCATCAAATACATTTTGGAAACACTGTACATGATGTGCCCCTTAGACATTCATAATGTACATTAGTATTTTGAAGGTCCTGACAAGTCTTGAAACAGGCAGCCCTTTAACTTTATTTAATTCAGTATTTTCCAAAATTGTTGGACTAAAAATGCCTTTTTATCCCCAGATCATCTAGCCAAAGAGGTGTTTTTAAGAACCATAATAACAGTAGGTTATATTTTCTCAGGGATTGTTATGTACAGGTCATTGCTTTAAGCAATGTGTGCGTGTGCATATATGTGCATATATATGTGTATATATGTATATATATGTGTATATATTTATATGTGTGTGTATATATATGTGTATATCTATGTGTGTGTATATATATTTTTTGAGAAAGAATCTCTCTCTGTTGCCCAGGCTGGAGTGCAATGGTGCAATCTTGGCTCACTGCAAACTCTGCCTCCCAGGTTCAAGCTATTCTCTTGATTTAGCCTCCTGAGTAGCTGGGACTACAGGCGTGTGTCACCAAGCCCAGCTAATTTTTTGCATTTTTAGTAGAGACAGGGTTTCACCATGTTAGTCAGGATGGTCTCGATCTCCTGACCTCGTGATCCACCTGCCTCAGCCTCCCAAAGTGCTAGCATTACAGACGTGAGCCACTGCCCGTGGCCTAAGCAATGTATATGTTTTAATTCATTTTATCTATGTAATAACCCAGTGAAGTAAGAACTATTATTATTGCCAGTTGACAGACAAGGCACAGAGAGAGGAATTAATTTGACTAAGACCACACAGCTGGTAAGTATCACAGCCAAGACTCAAACCCAGGCTTTCTCACTCCAAGGACTCTTGGGGAAACACTACTCTAGTCTCCAGGACATAATTTGATTCAATATTTCTGTACTCAATGAATATATTTATTAACTCTACAAATGTTTATCAGATTATTTTTATGTGGAGTCACTATGTTAGGCATCTGGGGGCTCAGGGAATAAAGTCAGACAGAGTCCTTGCCTGTATGAAGTCCAAATCTCAGGGAAAGACAGATAGTTAACAATGAATGATTTGGATACATGTACAATTACAGCTGCGATCACAGTGATGGGGCTTTTAGTGAAAGGCAGGTACTGCTATAGTCTATGAAGCACAGGACTTGAGCTTTTTGGAGAGGAAAGAAGCTTCTCCGGGAAGTTTTAAGCCTAAAAATAATTCTATAAGGACCAGCCCTATAAGTGATATTTGGTGAAAACTCCCATAAAGACTTTACTTATTGGAAACTCTGGGTTTTAACCTTTAATGCAAAACTTCGTGTTAAGTGCCTGACTTCTAAGTTATTTATGGTGTTAGGCACCCAATGGCTTCATTCTCCTTTCCCACTTCCCTGCCCAAATGTCTTCCATTCTTCATTAATCCTAAGGTAAATGTTTTAATATGCTTTCTTTCTAAGAGGATATCCTCACTTGCTCTTGTATTAAGCCATACATGGAAAGACCGAAGGTCCAGTAGAGAGTTTCCTTAAAGGAGACCTACCCGGATGTGGTCCCTATGTCAGCTCTATATGTTGATAGCCTGCTATTTTATTTTCAATAATATTATTTAGAACAATTTTTTAAAAGAAGAGTTTGGGAATGGTGGAAATGATGGCTAAAATTTTATATGTAAAAATAGGAAAGGGAGGAATGTACAGTTCAGGGACTGACCCATTCATTATAAATTCTAGAGATTTCACTTCACACTCTTAGCAGCACTGATTTCCTACTTAAACTTGCAGGAGAAATAAAATGGGTTTTGATTTGGGCTGTCTGACTAGACTTCAGTTTCAGCTGAGCCCAAAAAAGAGCATCTGTCCTTGCAAATAGAAACCCAGTGTTTGATATCCACTCTTTGTTTTTAAGGCTCTCTTAAATCAAGAGGTGTATGGCCATTAGGTGCCAACAAAAACCAGTTAAGCCAGAAACTGCAAATTTTGTTTTGTTTCACCAATAATGTGCCTTTTATTTTTATATAGCAACCTCACAGCCAAAGTTCCAATAAAAAAGAGATAACATTTATGGAGCACGCAACAATAGGCCAGGAACTGTGAGTGTTCTGCACACTCGGTATCATTGTGTGCACTGCACACAGTGCATCATTGGAACCTATGAGGACATTTTTTCCTATTTTACAGAGAAGGAAATAAGGTACAAAGAGGTTAAGTCAGGTCACACAGCTAGCTGGTAACAGCCAGAGCCAGGGCAGAAACCTAAGTTGACTCAGGTCAAAGCCAGCCTCCTAACCTCTCTGGTATACTCCTTGAATTCTCCACAGGGTCAGTTCGTTTCTTCCTATCACCCTTATGAGTTACTGGCTTTGGAGATGGAAAGTTCAGTGAACATTTCTAAGGTGAGAAAGTGAAAGGGACATGATCTTATTATTGTTTGCATTTCTTTCATTTCTATTATTATCTAACTTGGATCCAGATTCTGGAGACTTCTAGCAACTTGTAAGAATGAGGCAGTATGGTGAGGTGGATGAAGCACAGGTTTGTTTGTTTGTTTGTTTTTTGTTTTTGAGACAGAGTTTCACTCTCATTGCCTAGGCTGGAGTGCAGTGGCATGATCTCAACTCACCGCAGCCTCTGGCTCTCAGGTTCAAGTGATTCTCCTGCCTCAGCCTCCCAGGTAGCTGGGACTACAGGCATGCACCACCACGCCTGGCCAATTTTTGTGTTTTTAGTAGCGACAGGGTTTCACCACGTTGGCCAGGCTGGTCTCGAACTACTGACCTCAGGTGATCTGCCCGCCTCAGCCTCCCAGGGTGCTGGGATTACAGGCATGAGCCACCGTGCCCAGCCCAAGCACATGTCTTGAGGCCAAATAGACCTGGGTTCAAATCGAAGCTCTGCCACTTCCCAACTATACAACCTTGAGCCAGCCATTGAATCTCCTTGAATCACTGTTTTCCCCTCTGCAAAATGGATTAATATCATCCACCTTATAGGACTATTGTCAGGATGAGAGCTAGGGTAGGTGAGGGGCTTAGTGCATAGTTGTTACCTAAAAAATTGTAGCTATTAACTAGCATTTACACACTATGGACTCCCGTCCTTCCATGCAACTTGTAATATCAAGTGTCTCTATCTGAGAAAAAGCAAAATAAAAACACCTCTGATGGACTGCACTATGGTGATTATTCTTAATATTTTCCCCCAGCAAACCGTATAAAAGTTACTTTACTCCTGTGTTCTATTTGGAAAGCATTATAAACTTTGAGCAGACAGTGGTGCTGTGACAGCACAGTGCTTACCAAAGCACAGTATGCTTTTCTGATAAAGATGTAACTTTATTGCCCTTTATGTACTCTCTTGGTTAATATAGTAAGCAAATGGGAGATAATTTGAAATACCTTTACTACCATTTATAGTATCAGAACATACAACTTACCTTTAAAAATGTCAAAGATTCATTGCAATGGAAGGCATTGTGTATACATACAAACGCATTTTTAAAACAATCACCAGTGTAGTGCTGAGAGGAATCATGAACTGAGATCTTTCACCTTCGTAGAGATGAAATAGGATGTTCTTGTTAACTGCATTCTCAGGCAGCGAGCCAGGCTGCTCCAATATGTATTGTGGGCAAGATGCCGGCTTTTGTGATCTCCTTTGCAGGAACTTTCAGACGGAAGAGGTGAAAAGCAGGGTCCTCTAGGCTAACAAATGCCTTTAAAAGTCCTTTCTAGGGAAGAATGATCTGTTTTGCTGGTAAAGATTCCAGAGATACCCCTGCCTCAAATTTCTGGTGAGTGGGTGTGGGTGGGCGTGGAACAGTTCTGGCAGAGTGAGAGAGATCGTCAAGACACAGGCCACAGATAATGCCATTAAATCTTTATAAGGTCGCGGCTTGCTGTTGTACTGTAGATATTGTAATCTTGCAGCACTGCTTCTGCATAGGCTGAGCGTGAAGCTGGGTGCACAGAATCCTTTGAGGAGGTCATGAGATCAGTGAAAAGATGCTAGGCTTAGGAGACACTGCTAGTCTTGGTTGTGCCCTGTCTGATTTTGGACGCATCCTGTGTCGTCTTCCACCCTTTCTGCTAACATATCATATAAGCTGGTTGCACTTCATCATGTCCTAACTACTGATTTTCTGGGAGTTGGTAATATGTGTATAATCATGTATCAAATTAATGAAGACCCATTTGTGTGACTGATATCCCGTGTCCAAAATACTTTCACATTTATAATCTTAATTTTTAACCATACTACAAACCTGTGAGATAGAAAAAGTGAATGTATTTGTTCCCTTTGACATATTGCAAAACTTAGTCAAATAGAGATTCAGTTAATAGTAGAGTCCAGCTCACTTGACTCTCATTCTTAGGTTCCTACTCTAAATTAAACTGGATTAGTCTTTTGGGATAAGTCTGAAATGGAATGCAACTGGATTCTTTGTGGAAAAATAACTTAATAAATTATATTAAATTCCTAAAGAAGTAGATAAAAAACAAAGTTGTGTTTCCCTTGTTGAGAATTTGCCTTTGAATTCCTCTGTGAAATGAATCAGAAGGTTTTGTTAGGATGTAAGAAATATACAAACTCAGAAAAAGCACATCTCATATATTTTAAATGGATAATTTCTCCTGGGACTTCTTTACATTCTGAAAATTCACTTTATTGTTGCATTCTAAAGTTTGTGGCACTAAATGCCACGGCATCTGAGTCTAAATTTTACTGGTGATATTTGTGGTTATCAGTTTCCGCTGTCACCCTATCCCATTTCCTTTGTTTTGTTCCATAGATAAGATTTGATTGATGAAAGAGGGCTCTTCGATCCTTCAAGATATATTTTTGTGAATTGGTTCAATAATTTGTTATTGAAAAGCAAAATCCATCAGAGACATATTTGCCTACTTCCCCTAAAAAGAAATATTTTCATAGAGACCAACTGTCTATTCATCATTCATGCCTCATCTCTGTATGTTTTAAGGACATAGCCACAATTCTTGTCTGTTAAATGTGTCCATAGATGTATTCAACCTGAAAGCCCAGCTTCAAAACTTCTAAAATTTGGAATTACACAAGTGTCTTAGTCCACAAAGAAACTGCGGGCCTCTGCCTTGGGTGCAGATACAGAGTAAAGTGGCAGGCTAGACTCAAAGAGGCCCTAAGAAGGAGAAGGAAGTCTGACTCTCATTCCTGGGTTCTCACATTAAATTAAACTGGATTAGTCTTTTGGATAAGTCTGAAATGGAATGCAACTACATTCTTTGTGGAAAAATTTGAAGTTGCCTTTTTGTGTCACAACTCTGACGATCGCATATTTCTCAGCTGAGTGCTCCCTCCTTTCATTACTCTGAGAGTTCTCAGCAAAGCTTTTGACTCATACCCCTGACCTTGAGGGCTACCTGTGAGGCATCATTCAAGCCAGCCACCCCCTCCTACCCGTTACAGAAAGCAGGCTCTTTGGTTGCAGGTAGTCTAACTTTTGCATTCCTGTGAAGGTTTTTAATTGATTTATATAAACTCAAATTAACTTTAACTAAGGTTAAAGTTTAGTGTCTCAAAAACTGGGAGTTGCAACAAAGAACTGCTGTATCCCTGTATACCTGCATCACTCTTCAGACACAAATTTATCATTGGATGCTTTTTTGTCATGCTATGGTCACGTCAGAAATAGATGTTGTACTAGTTTGTTTTGGCTTTGCTATAAAGAACTACCTGAGACTGGGTAACTTATAAAGAAAAGAGGTTTAACTGGCTCACAGTTCCATAGGCTATACAGGAAGCACGGCTGGGGAGGCCTCAGGAAACTTTCAGTCATGGCAGAAGGTGAAGGGGAAGCAGGCTCATCTTACATGGCTGGAGCAGAAGGAAGAGAGAAAAGGGGGAGGTGCTACACAATTTTAAACAACCAGATCTAGTGAGAACTCATCATCATGAGACTAGCAAGGGGGAAGTCCTCCCCATGATCCAGTCACCTCCCACCAGGCCCGTCTTCCAACATTGGAGATTACAATTTGACATGAGATTTGGGTGGAGACACAAATCCAAACCATATCAGATGTCCTGTTCCTTCTTGGCACTAACAGGAGATTCAATGAAACAGAGGGAAAAATTTGCTTTCTGTCTGGTCTACATATTATTCATATTAAATAGTTTTATCCTGTTGGACTTTTCCATGTGGCAGACACACTGTATTATTTCACCTTCCTGAAAATATAGTTTTCATGAAGTTGTTGTCTTTTCCACCAAGGCATGTGGCATCTGTCTTCCCATCTGGCTTCACATCTGGAGAGCTTGGAAAAATACAGGTCTTGAGTCCATAAGTTTGAGTTGAGACTCTGGGGTCGGTTGTCTATGAAGCTCCACCTGTGACTCTTGTGATCAGATGGATTCAGGAACCACTGCTTCAAAGCCTGTGTGTCCAGAGACCCCACGACCACTGGCTAGGTTTGATGATTCACTAGGAGGATTCACAGGACTACGCATATAACTGTACTCGTGGCTATAATGTATTACAGCAAAAAGATACACAACATTGCCTAGCTCTACAACTCTTTAACCCTTGGCTCTCATCTTCACTGAGAGAGGAATAGCTAGCTGGCTTGTAAATGCAGATGTCCTCAAAGATTACAGAGACATTGGACCATCAGAGAGCTATTTACCCACTTTTCATGTTCTATTCTCTTTTCTAGTTTTCAAATAGGATTGCATTTTATCTAATGTCTGGGAAGGCACAGTTATAAGAAATGATATTGGATGGTTAAGTTTCATATCATAGCCAAGTCACTGAAAGCTATGAATCACGTGATTCCACTTCAGATCCCCCAAAAGAAATCATAATTTTGAAGTTCAACCTTGTGGGCCACCAGGAATATTCTTAGGCATTCGTTTTATGTTAGCAATACTTTGACACTTTAATTTTCTGCAGCCAGAGGCATCTTCCTGCATCTACAACTTTCCAAGATTACCTGGTAAAATACAGCCATCTGCTTTCAGGCAGGTGGATGGCAAAATCAAAGGGAGAGATGATTCTTTATTCTCATGGGAAATTTCCAGATGGAGAATCTGAGCATTTCATTATTCAACCTGCACATTTTCTTCCTTCTAAACAATTAGGCTTTCTCTGAGGTGCGTTTATGCCTACTTACTTTTATTCAGTTCACTTATTCAGGTGAATAATGGAACAGCATGTCCCTTTCACAAAATTTCTCTTGAACCTAATAATGACAGTCCTTTCCAAGGTACAAAAGCTTCTTCTTGTTGGACTTGTTTTCTATTATTTAAGTCATTTCTGTCATTCTTCTCTCTTTCCCCATTTCTGTACATCCCTAGAAGTATGGGCCAAAATTGAACTCAGTGTTTTTCAACCCAAATATACTACAGTCTGATATATATTTAAATTCTTTACAAAACTGTTGAAAATTATATGTAATTTAATATATATTTAATATTAAAAATAGATTAAACATGTTTTCAATTTTTTTTCTTTTAAAAGTATCACACATGACTTACATTGATCATGTATTAGGGTGTAGTTCCTTGTCTGTTAAGAGACAATTTTAAAATGTATACGTTTTAAAAGCAAGAAACTTTGGCAGTAAATAAACTGATAAAATTCACAATGGGCCAGCAGCTGAGAAGAACTGCTCTCTATGTATAAGAGTAAGGCACAACATTGAAGAAAGACCATATCTTTTTTTTTTTTTTTCTTTGTTTTTGAGATGGAGTCTCACTCTGTCACCAGGCTGGAGTGAGGTGGCGCCATCTTGGCTCACTGCAATCTCTGCCTCCTGGGTTCAAGCAATTCTCCTGCTTCAACCTCCCAAGTAGCTGGGACTACAGGCATGTGCCACCACGCCCGGCTAATTTTTTTGTATTTTTGGTAGAGACGGGGTTTCACCGTGTTATCCAGAATGGTCTTGATCTCCTGACCTCATGATCCGCCCACCTCGGCTTCCCAAAGTGCTGGGATTACAGGTGTGAGCCGCTGCACCTGGCCGAAAGACCAGCAGATCTCTATGCTTGTCACTACACTTGCCTGATGTATTAGTTCATTTTCACACTTCTATAAAGATATTACCTGAGACTGGGTAATTTATAAACAAAAAAAGGCTTAATTGACTCACAGTTCTGGATGGCTGGGGAGGCTTCAGAAAACTTACAATCATGGTGGAAGGCAAAGGGGAAGCAAGGCATGTCTTACACGACAGCAGGAGAGAGAGAGAGAGCAAAGAAGTGAAAACTCACTATCACGAGAACAGCATGGGAGAAACCACCCCATGATCCACTCACCTCCCACCAGGTCCCTCCCTCAACATGTGGGGATAACAATTCGAGATGAAATTTGGGAGGGAACACGGAGCCAAACCATATCACCTGGCACTGAAAGCCATCCTGTACTTTTCTTTGATGGGGACTCCCTTGTATTGCCTGCTCATTTCCAGCTTGAGGTCTACTGTAATCTCCAGCCCTTTTCTGCTATGCTCATTTCTCCCTTTTTTTTTTCTTTTTTCTTTTCTTTTCTTTCTTTCTTTCTTTTTTTTTTTTTTTGAGATAGAGTCTCACTCTGTCACCCAGGCTGGAGTGCAGGGGTGTGATCTCAGCTCACTGCAACCTCTACTTCTTGGGTTCAAGCGATTCTCCTGCCTTAGCCTCCCAAGTAGCTGTGATTACAGGCACCTGCCACCACGCCTAGCTAATTTTTTCTATTTTCAGTAGAGATGGGGTTTCACTTTGTTGCCCAGGCTGGTCTCGAATTCCTGACCTCAAGTGATTCATCCGCCTCAGCCTCCCAAAGTACTGGGATTACAGGTGTGAGCCACCGTGCCCCACTGTCATTTCTCCCTTTCATTTGAAATGAACCATCTGCCATTTAGTTGCTACTGAGTGTCTTCTTATATTTGTATGATTTCTTATATTGAGACTATTGCTAGTCTCAGTAGCAGGTTAACTAATAATTATATTTCTATGACTTAGAATATTCCCAGCCCTAGCTAGTTTCATATCCTTTGGAAATTTGGTGAGGTCGTTCTTGATATTTTCACGCAAGCAGTAAACATTTTGAACAACACGATCAGTGGCACTGCTCTGGGTAGGGGATACGAGGGACAGATTTAGAATATTATAAGTTTTTACTGAGAACTCTAATGTAGTGCAGAGTGACACAAAATCCAAGAATCGATATTCCCCCCCACAAAGTGTATTCTCAAATTATAAAAACATCATTCAACAATAAAAAAGAGAATTCCAAGTGATAAAGAATGCTTAGAAGAAAATCTGTGACATTTTTCGAGAATTGGCTTTCTCACTATCACCAGGCTCAATTGTTTAACTGCAAGGCAAGTGTTGTGGTGCCGTGATGTCAAAGAAAACATTGGCTGTGTCACCAGCATTTACTATTTGCTTGGCAGAAGATATTAATGGTAGGGTTAGTATGTGTGTCGTGAGCATATATGTGTACTGTCTGGGGTTGGGGGGACATGAGGATAGAACAATGTGAGCCCATTGACTTTGCACTGTGACACATACCTTCTCCAAATTGGATCTTATAACAATCATTCTATAGATGACCACTTGATTTGGTGGGTAGCTAATGTGGTATATTTATTTCACAGTTTCACATCTTTATCATTGTTTACATATAATGCTTAAATGGGGTTTCAGAACAGATATTTCCTTTTAAACTTGTTCTAAAAAAATCACAAAAATGATTGGCTCATACAACCACATTTCACCTCTTTTCACCAGCACCCCCACCCATTCCCATTAGAAACATTTTGTTAAAAAATCAGATGATCAAACTCACAGAAACTGAATTGTGAGAAGTATAATAGGAAAAAGAATGAGAACCTGTGGCTATAGGGAGTTACAGAAGAGAAACCATCTTTTAGAGCCATGATTTATTTCTGACAGGAAAGGTAAAGCCGTGCATTTATTAGAACAGGAAGCTAAGAAATTAAAGATGGCGAGATTGTCTAAAATAACTGAGGCTGAACTGGAAGCCTTCACCCTGGCACTCAAAAAATCACTTTTGGTACTGTTGGCTGAGCCTGGCCAAGGAATGTGCATCCCTGGCTGGATTTGGAGAGGACAGCTCACCCGCAACCTGAACACAGGTTCTGTAACGTATCTCATTGTTACTCAGAAAGTTCAGTACTCAGGCCAGCATGCTCCTGCTCATGCAGGATAAGGCACTCAGAGTAGACCAGCTGGAAGGATCCGGGATCC
Organism: Rhinopithecus bieti; assembly: GCF_001698545.2. NCBI lineage: Eukaryota > Metazoa > Chordata > Mammalia > Primates > Cercopithecidae > Rhinopithecus > Rhinopithecus bieti. The sequence goes on along the minus strand of NW_016814045.1, from coordinate 4,949,751 downwards.
GAGCAAAGCCAAGTTTACTTAAGCTAAGCCACTTGTTCCTGGGTCATGCAGTTTGTTTTCTAATAAGCATCATTCCTGATCATTAGAGCAAAGGGATGAATGCTCCTCTTGGAATGATATAGGGGATCTGCCCCTGGGAAAGTGTTGCTCAGTGTTAGAGTAGCAGCAATGACAGAATGACAGCGACTCTCCGAGTCAACCCAGCACTTTTAGTACCCCATCAGTACGTGAATAAAGGCAGCTAGAAAATGGACTCAATTCTACAAGCCTTCATGGCAACAGCCCATATTAAGACTTCTAGAACAAGTTAAAAAAAAAAATCTTCCATTTCCATCCATGCGTGGGAAAGGGGCTTTAGTATTGTTTAGGGTGGATGTTGTTTAGGATGGATGTGTGTATAATAATAAAATGATAACATATGTATAGTGGGGGAATAAAGCCTCACAGTCCTTCCAGTGTGGGGAATCCATTGTACCTTAGAACCAAGGAATTTGTTTAGATTATTGATCTACTAACTTTTTCTTCACTTAAGTTTGAATTTTCAGTGATAGGACTTATTGGAATTTGGGGATAATTCTGTTGTGGTATTAAGTAATATTCATTATTTAAAAACTCATCTTGGTATTGAGTTAGTGCATTGACTTCCAATGAATTGACATAAGCCCATATTTCATTTTAACCAGAAACAAAAACTAGAAAATGTTACTCTCTAAATAGGCAGCAATGTATTTTATAAGCACTGCAGAGCTTTAGTAAAACATGTATGATTACTTTAGAAACAACTTCTGACACTTGAGGGTTACCCAATAGTCTCCTTCCCATTCTATATATGAGGTAAATGCAAACCAGGGAGCCACCGAGTAAACAGTCCTGAGTACATTTATAATCTTGGGCTCCATGGGGATGTCCTTGATTAAGATGAAAGAGGAATGGACTGATATTTCTATTACAAGATCCTGTAATGCTAGGACTTCTACACAGCTTAGAATAATGGTTGGGAGTTCATTCTTTGAGCAGAAAGTCTCAAATATTATTTTAGTCACTTGTAGCACCATTGGATGTGGGTGCACACTTGACTTAAAATACCATTTACATCATTATCTTGTCCTGTTGAAGACCTATGGCATGCAAGAAATTTAACATTGACTCAAAAATACATGTAGTATGCCCAGTAAAATACATTGGCTAGCATAAAAATCAAAGGAAACAGTAGTTTGGAATAGCGATCAACATTACTGGGGTTTTGAATTGTGAAATAATCAACAATCCTGCCCATCTTTTCTCGGAAGACAAACTTGAACTTGTCGCTGGTTTTCATTGTCAAGTCACTGTAGTCAACATTGTCACTGGAAATTTCAATGCTGGCAAAGCTGATCTTCCGTTTAAAGCTGGAGATGGAGCTGTTGATGATGTTAGTAATACTGACTTCTTCCACTTCCTTCGTTGTTCCCTAGTTCATAGACAATGCAGTTAGCTTAAAAGACTTGACTTAGCAAAATAAATAAGTAGGTAATGAGCTAATAAAAATTTAGAGGCCCAAGGATTGAATAATTAGGCTTAATAGAGAGTGGCATTGAGTGCTTCAGAAACTGGCCAATAAGCCAGGCTTGGGGTCCTGTTACCCTGTTTGGAGACACCTATTTGTAGGTCACCAGCATATATAACAGGAGGAGTAACCATGGCCCACTGTAGATATCCTGAGCAGTGTGCCAGATGCGAAATGCTCAGGCTTTGAAGTTAGTGGACGTGGGTTCAAATTCCATTCGGCCTTTCACTATTGTGAAACTTGAGTCACCGCAATCCCTCTAAGACTTGATTTCCTCACCTGCCAAATGGTGATTGGTATTGCCATCTTGAGACTGATGGGAAGATTAAATGGTAAAAAATGGAAAGCATCTGGTAGGTGTTTGATGACTTCAATTCTATTCCAGGGAGAAGGGAGTAACTGATTATGAGAGATAATAGAAATCAGCTGTGTCTTAAAGGCTTTGCCACAAAAGCAGAAATAGTGATGCTCCCTGCCATTGCGAGGAGTTGCCATTCTCCAACATGGCTGGGGTCAACTCCCAGGAATGTGGGAGTGTAGTGAAGGCAGAGAGAGTGTGCTTTGGATCCTTGGTCAGGCCACTTGCTAGGTGTGGGGCCTTATGGGAGTTACCATGTCACTGTATAGGACAATGAAATGAGTACCATTATTATCCCAATTTTACTCTTGAGAAAATTGCCACATCAATGAGTGGTAGGTTTCTCAAGAGTAAAATTGGGATAACAATGATGCTCATTTCATTGTGTTGTTGGATGAACTAAAGGAGATGTTGATGGATGTTTAGGACACAGTGATCACTCCATAGTGCAGTGATTATCATATACACAGCAAAGTAAGGGCTTTCTGGTGTCTTTAGAGGAGGCTGTCAGTATTTCACCAATCCCCATTTTGCCAATCTAGCAAATCCAGATTTTTTTGGGGGGTGGGGGGACAGTAATTCAACTTCCTTCTTTCCTCATAAGGAAGCCTAAGAGAACAAAATAAATGAAAGCCATGTTCCTCTTTGGCTGGCACACATGGTCATTTGCCTTTGGTGCTTGGATGACATGACTGTGAAACATTACTCACTGTAGCCAAACACAAGGGAAAAAGCAACTGGATCTTTGGGTCATTTTGATTCCTCATTCTTCACGATTAGACCCTTTGTGGTCCCAGCACTTGGCACCAGTGATGGATCATACACAGGGCCCTCAAGACTCTTACCCTATCTTTGGCTGCCATCTGCTGTAAGGAACTGTAGTGAGCAACTGCGTATTCCAGCAAGGCCCCAAACACGAAGCTAAAGCAGATCCCCAGGTACACATCGATGGCCTTTATGAAGCAGTTGGTGTTGGGAAGAGAAGTGCGGGACCCGATCATCAGTGTGGTCATTGATAACACAGTCGTCACTCCTGGGAAAACAGGCAGGGGATGTTCCTACAAAGTGACTGGTTAGCCCTCCACCATAGCCTGGCAGAGTGTCCCCATTTGAGAATTGGCAGGGTGAGGACAAGACCCAGAAATAGAATGCATCTCATTTTGAAAAGTCTGTGACCTTCTAGAACACGGTTGATTTGTCCATTTTGTACAGATATGAGTGATGTGTTTTTTTAAATTTTTCACATTCTGTCTTCTCCTGGGAGGGGGTGATCAGTATGCAAAAGAACTGACAATAGACCATCTAAGCACAATGATCCCTTGCTTGTCACAGTAAAACTTAAGTTTAAAAATATACCACTCCTGGCACGGCATGGTGGCTCACACCTGTAATCCCAGCACTTTGGGAGGCCAAGGTGGGCAGATCACTTGAGGTCAGGAGTTCAGGACCAGCCTGGGCAACATGGTGAAACCCCATCTCTACTAAAAATACAAAAATAAGTCAGGCATGATGGCACATGCCTGTATTCTCAGCTACCTGGGATTCTAAGGCAGGAGAGTCACTTGAGCCTGGAAGGCTGAGGTTGCAGTGAGCCGAGATCACGCCACTCCGCTCCAACCTGGGCGGCAAGAGTGCAATTCTGTCTCCAAAAAAAAAAAAACCAACCAACCAGCCAAACAACAACAACAACAAACCCATACTCCTAAAGTAGTCTCTTTCTGTCTCTCGCTCTTTCTCTGTAAAAGAATCTCCCAAGAAAACAACTGTTGGAACTGCCTTAGGAATATTAATGAAGACAATGGTAAAAGGAAAAAAAAGCAAGTACCTGACAAGCCAGTTCTTAGAAATCTCCTGTTAGAGCTGCTTACCAATGCAGGTTCTTGCAGGGACTGAATCGAGGGAGATCCAAAATGAAACCCAGGACAACACCACCAGGAAAGTGGAAGGAACGTAGGTTTCCAAAATGAAATACAGAACATTCCTCCGAAGCTCAAATTGTAAGACCAATCTAGTGTAATTTCCTGAAAGGGTAAACAACGGATAGGAAATTGTGTCTGTTCATGTAGCAAGTGGTTTCTCTATGGGATGCTTAACTTAACTATATATACATTAAGCCCTCTGTCATTGATCAAAATCTAGTTCTGTATGAACTGTCATCATGATTTCCACAGGAGACATTGCTGTTGCATTGAATGGGATTTATAGGGGCACTGCTCTGCCTCACGTCCATCTTGGGCTTTTCTGCATCACAGTATTCCTACAGCAGTGCAATCAATACTGGTTTTCTTGACGTCTGCCTCACTAGACAGTGAGTCCCTTGGGGGCAAACACTGAATCTTTCAGTTCTGCACTCACAAAATAGTTGTTCAATAAATACCCATTTAATGAAGATTACCTGTGACCATCTGTTTCTCAAGGAATACTATGGAATAGACCTAATGGACCTATTAAATTTAAGTGAATTTGTGATGATTTCAGAGGCACCCCAGGTTTTATACTATTTCAGGGCCATCCTTAGGAAACAGTGTATTCTAGATGTGGGAAAGGCATGTGCTAGAGAGCTATCATTAACAAAATTCTGTGTGGCAAATAGGCTACCGTAGCACAAAACATATGTCCATGGGTTAGAGTTCCAAGCTCTGCTCCTGCTGTGCTTCTATTATGGGGAGGTGAGCAGTAGTGGCCAGCATTGGTGTGGATGGATGAATGAAGAGGTTATCCTTTGGGAACAGGAAAAGTCTGGCTTAGATTGGTATTGGGGAAAAGCAGGATAGTGAATGGGAGCTGCTCCAACCCCGTCACCCCCAAATTAAAGCCTGAAATTAGAAATTATACCATTAAATAGCTAAACAACAGACATATGCCTGGATAAATATAGTATAGAATAAAAATACATACTTTTAGAGCTTGATGAGACCCTAGGGATTACTTATTATTTTACTTTATTGATGGGTAAATTGAGACACAGGGAGTTTTAGTGATTTGAAAAGGACCTGGAGTTGATGTTAGAAGAAAGAATAAAAACCAGGTCTTTCGCCCGTTGGTCCAGGGATGTTTTATCAGTCTACACTGCCTGTTTTATTTCTTTGATTTTGAAAATCAATGTTTTAAAAACAAACAAGCAAACCTTAGAATCAATATTTGACTAAATAACGACCCTCTTTTGTACCTAAAGAGGGTCGTTATGTGCTACATGAGATTACAAAATTTTGAAAACTGAAGCCATTTTTAATATGAACCCAATTTGGGAATCCAGATTTGGTAAACTATGACAGCATAGCCCTAATTTACAAAGTTGTCTTTAAAAATAAAGTGTATTTATTTGCCCATTACAAAAATAATACATGATAATTACTTAAAATTTGGAAAATAAGGCCAGGCATGGTGGCTCATGCCTGTAATCCCAGCACTTTGGCAGGCCAAGGCAGGTGGGTTGCTGGAGCTCAGGAGTTCGAGACCAGCCTGGGAAACATGATGAAACCTCGTCTCTACGAAAAATACAAAAAATTACCCAGGTGTGATGGCACACACCTGTAGTCCCAGCTACCAGGAAGACTGAGGTGGGAAGATCACTTGAGCCCAGGAGGTGAAGGTTGCAGTGAGCTGAGATTGCGCCACTGCACTCCAGCCTAGGTGACACTAGAGTGAGACACTGTCTCAAGAAAATAAAATAAAAAAATAAGTAAATAAATAAAAGAAGAAAGAAAAGAAAAATTTGGAAAATAAGAAAAATAGGGGGGAAAATCACCTTTTCTTCCATTCCAGTCTTTTCTCTATACATAGCCTTTAATTTCTAATTTTCATGTAGCCATGATCTTGGTGTGACATATGATTTTTAATGTCATCTAGGCTCAACTAAAATACACAGTAGGCTGGGCCCAGTGGCTCATGCCTGTAATCCCAGCACTTTGGGAGGCCAAGGCAGGCGGATCACTTGAGTCAGGAGTTCGAGACCAGCCTGGCCAACATGGCAAAACCCCCTATCTACCAAAAATACAAAAATTAGCCTTTCATGCTGAAGCATGCCTGAAATCCCAGCTACTCAGGAGGCTGAGGCACAAGAATCACTTGAACCTGGGAGGCGAAGGTTGCAGTGAGCTGAGATCGTGCCACTGCACTCCAGCCTGGGTGACAGACTTTGTCTCAAATTCTCAAATAAATAAAATAAAATAAAATAAAATAATGCAGTAATTTTTTAGGGTGCAGATATTGATGAGAATAAGCATTCTTAATATTATCATAAGGAAGTGAGAGGAAAATACCTGCTGCTTACATATAACATCACATCTTTCAAAACATGTCTATGTAAAATCACCAAAAACCAAGAAATGCATTTCTGGTAAATGAAATGAGTAAGTAATACTTCCTGTCACGTTTGCAATAATTAGGATTTTCGTGCTTTTGTTGGGCATTGCTGCTGTCTTCTTCACCTTTGAGCTGTATTCTTATTTTCATTCTTCAGTGTTAAAGAACCAGTGTTCCAGTTAGAAATATGAATAAATTTCATGCATGAGGGAGGCATGGAATTTGAGCAATCATTAGAAAATATGTGGAGGTACATGGTGCAAGGCTTCAGAGCTGGTCCAGGAGTCTGTTCCTCAGTGGACCATGTTAATACTGGGTGTGGAGAGGTGGAATTGCTCAGCCCAAACCCTACTGTCCCTCTCCACTGCATCCCAAAGAGGTGAAGTGAGCAGATGATATTTCTGACTTAGAGAGCAACCCTACACCTCAGTTTACTTATTTTAATTTATACAGTTTGTCACATGAGTTACCTGTCTCCTGCTGCGATCTGGTGACTAAGGTGAAATACCGCTCTATGGTGTACTGAGCAAGCCGCAGGTGTTCCAGCCCACGCACAGAGTCGTTCCCTCTCAGCCAGGTGAACTCCACGTCGTTTCCATCATAGCCCCCTGGCAAATGAAATGGAGCCCTGGTCAGTGCAAGGGTGTTCCAGATTGAACTGGTCTGAAAAATGCTGTGATATGGAGACAGCATGAGTTCCTTCTTCATGGTGATAAGTCCAAGGACAATCTCATGCAGAACTTGGCATGATTTCCCAAGTGCAATTGCAATGTCTGCTCTGAATGAAGTGACCTGCTAGGACAATTTGCTGTCAATTGAGAGCTTGTCCTGTGTTAGGTATTGCGTAGGTCTGGTGGATGATAAGTCATTAGAAGTGGCCTCCCTCATTATTTAAATTACATTTATTAAGCACATATCTGTGAACACACAAAGATACTGCCTTTCAAGATTGTATAATAGCTCTGATGATATTTTCAGGGACTTAACTGATCTCTTCATATTTCCATATTGGCATAAATATAAAAGCAAAAACAAAAAACCTGCTTTATTAAAGCATGTAAAAATACATGTTAGATAAGTCTCAGAGCAGTTTAATTAATATAGTTGACAATAGTAACAATAGTTACCTTTTGAACATTTGTAAGTACTTCATACATTACGTCACTAATGTTCTTGTAAACTTGCAAGGTAGCCATTTCTATATTTCTTCAATTCTAAGATGGACATTTCTTTACATTTTCTGAAATTGAACTGGATCTTGTAGTTGATTCATATCCATATAATATATATAATAGTGTATATATGTGTTTTTATATATAGTAGAGCTTATTTTTTTTCCTGAAATGTTATTATTCAATAAATGCTGTTCCATGGAACTGAGTCACTATAATGATTTTCCCACATTATTCTTGAAAACTCTCAGATTCAGAGGGGTTGCATAACTCTCTCAGGATAATAAAGCAAGCAAGAAAGAGTTACCTTAGGAAATTTCAATCCCAAAGTCTATGAGTGATGATGATAATAATACTTATGATTTAATAAGCGATTGCATTTCCAAGTGCTTTACAACATTATCATCTCACTTAACCCTCAATATAGCTCTTTGAGAAGATATATGAATGGTTCACAAGCAAACAAAAAGATACTCAACATCACTAGTCATTAGGGAAATGCAAATCAAAACCACAATAATACACCTAACACCCATTAGAATGGCTGTAATAAGAAAGACGGACAATAACAAAGGCCAGCACATGGAGAAGCTGGAACATGAGCTAGTGGGAATGTGAAATGGTACAACCACTTTGGAAAACACTAACACGATAACAATTTCTTAAAAACTTAAATATAAATTTACCATTTGACCCAGCATTCCACTCCTAGGTATCTGTCCAAGATAAAGGAAATCAGGTCCACACAAAGACTCACACAACAGTTTTCATAGCAGCACTACTCATAATAGCCAAAGAGTGGAAACCAAATGTCCATCAACTGATGAATCAATAAATAAAGTGTGATACATATCTCTCACATGAATATATATATATGCATACAAAGGAATACTACTCAGTAATAAAAAGGAATAAAGTACTGATGCATGCCATAACATGTGTGAACCTCAAAAACATGCTAAGTGAAGGAAACCAGATGCAAAAGACCACATAGGGCTGGGCGTGGTGGCTCATGCCTGTAATCCCAGCACTTTGGGAGGCCGAGGTGGACAGATCACCTGAGGTCAGGAGTTTGAGACCAGCCTGGCCAACATGGTGAAACCCTGTCTCTACTAAAAATACAAAAATTAGCCAGGTGTGGCAGCACGTGCCAGCTACTTGGGAGACTGAGATAGGAGAATCACTTGAACCCGGGAGGCAGAGGTTGCAGTGAGCCTAGATTGCACCATTGCACTCCAGCCTGGACAACAAGAGCAAAACTCTACCTCAAAACCAACCAACCAACCAACCAACCAACCTACCAACCAACCACATAGTGCATGATTCCATTTATATGAAATATCCAGAAAAGACACATTCATACAGACAGCAAGTAGGTTAGTCGTTGCCTGGGAGCTAGCGATGGGAAAGAGGCGTGGCTGCAGAGGGGTACAGGGATCTCTTTGGGGTGATGGAAATATTCTAACAGTGGCATGTGGTGATGGTGGCACTACTCGGAAATGTACTAAAAATCTTTGAGTTGTACAATTAACATGGGTGGATTTTATGGCATATAAGTTATACCTCAATAAAGCTGTTACAAAACAACTCTGAGTCAGATACTATTATTCTTCCCACTTCACAGATAGGAAACTGAGGTCCAGAGACATTAGTTACTCACCCAGAGTCACAGAGCTAGTGATGGCAAAACCCAGTGATTTCAGTACCTGTAATCTTAAACATAAAGCTCTATTGCCTTCGTTTTCAAAGGCTGCTGGGAAATGTGATGCCGGTGTTGGAACTAACATTTTGTTAAGTCTCACAGGATGGTATCCATTGTCTAGCAAGGGTTATCTCTCCCTCCCCAGGGAAGAGAAATATAGTCATAAACTCTTAGGGGATTTCCAGGTAAAAATTGTCTGTGGTCTTTCCCTCGGAAGCAGCCAAACATGTACCAAAGCCAGCTGTCTAAATATGGCTACCATCCCACATTAGAAAAAAAAAAAACTATGAAAGTGGGTAGCACAAGTTTCTACCTGGACACTCTGCCTTTACAACTAGTAAATGCATACAATCATTACATTATGGTCTCTCTGTCCCTGGGTGAATAAGGAAAACTGTGGGATGGTATCAGTTCTTTTCTAGAGATGGCACTTAGAGAAAAACCCATAGTGAGGTTTCTATACCCAAACGCGCTAATAAACATTCAGAGAAAGCTCCCTCCGCTCACTGGGGATGGTCTTTGTGAAACAGAGGCTGAAGTTTCCAGGAGAATCTCTCTCCTGGGATTTGAGATGAGCCCAGCCATGATACATGGAAGGTAATTGCTTTCCACATGGAACTGAAAATGAGCTCTCTTTTTGATAACCTCAAGTTTTATTCCGCCAACAAACAGCTGTATTGCTTCAAGAAGGTTCTGCATGCATTTAATCAATGAGATAATTAATCTGTTTGTCTGGGTCTTTAATTGTCTGCTTCTGAAAAATGGCTTCTGCTTCATAATGGCTATGCTTCTCAGATGTTGCCCACTTGTGACCTTACGTAAGGAGTGCCCACTGCTCTCCAGAGCTTGACTATAGTTTCTTCTTCCACACACAAGCCCTGCCTTGATGCCTTCATAAATCGTATCTGCAATGTTGTTTGCCTATCACAGGTGCCCAAGTTTGGTGGGTATTTCAGAGTGGTTTACTAAGGAACAAAGGAGATTACTTAACAATGCTGGGGAGTTCATTCATCACACATTAACTTCATTCTTCATCACAGGCAAACCCCCAGATTACAGTTTAGATGCCCATTTACTGGCATGACTGTATGAGCTTTGTATCTATCAAGCAATTTCTTTTAAAAGTTGGAAGCACGAGTGATAAATGTCAAGGATGGCTTTGCATATTTGCCATTCCTTCTGCTGTGTTCCTTCTTGTACGTAACCTGCATCTTAGTAGATTCTGAGTCCCACTCCTTGTCTCTTGGTCCATTCCAGCTGATCCCCTACGTCTCATTCCAAGTGACACTTTACCTAGGAAAACTCTGATCCCCCTATTACTTTTCATTGTTGTAACTCATTGTTATAATTATTTAAAGTCCCACACCCTCTATTAGACTGTAGAGTTCTCAAAGACTGCAACATTGCTTTTATCTGTGTATTGCAAACATCTACCACAGTACCTCACATAGAACAGTCATTTAATGGTTGAATGGATGAATTGAATGTATTTATATGAGGATAGACAGATGGAACCCACCAGCTATCTAGATTGGCTGGAGACGTTAGTGGGACAATATATAAAACTAAAGTATTAGAATGAGAAAAAAAGACTTTCCTTAACAGACACAGGAAAGGACAAACACTGGTCTTGGTCCTAAGTAATGCAAGGGAACTGGCACAGGGATATGTCTAGGACCACTGAGTGGTAATCAGGTTGCTATTCAGTTGAACATTCTGGCAGGATTTGGGGAGTCCAATAAAAGTGTCACATGGTTACTCAATTGGGGGAACAATGATGATAATAAATGGACACTGGAGAAACTGGAAAGGAGTTATTAAAAGATTTTCATTATCCCCATATTACAGTTTAAAAGCACTTTATGGTATACTCAGGAAAAATAAGCAGCTCAGATCACAAACAAGCCACTGGAACAAACTTCCTGTGTGACTCTCCAGCCCAGTGGAAGGGCTGTTAGAGTTCAGGGAACTTTGGACGTTGGGGCCATTCTACTTGGGTTCAAGTCCCAGTGTGGTTACTTAACTTTCCATTGGGAAAATTGCCAAATCCTAATTTTTCTATCTGCAAGATGGGAAAAACAATATATATATCAGGATTGTTTGGAAGGTATCTAGTACAGTGCCAGACATGGGTTAAGCAATTGTTAAATGGATGCTACAGTATTTATTGGGAAAAGAATATTTATTACTATATATATATATTTTGCTTGAGATGGAGTCTTGTTCTTGCTTGCTGCCCAGGCTGGAGTGCAGTGGCGCGATCTTGGCTCACTGCAACCTCCACCTCCTGGGTTCAAGTGATTCTCCTGCCTCAGTCTCCCAAGTAGCTGGAATTACAGGCACCCACCACCACACCTGGCTAATTTTTGTATTTTTAGTAGAGATGGGGTTTCACCATGTTGGTCAGGCTGGTCTTGAACTCCAGACCTCAAGTGATCTGTCCACCTTGGCCTCCCAAAGTGCTGGGATTATAGGCGTGAGCCACTGTGCCCAGTCCATTTATTACTATTATTATTACTATTATTGTTAACAAAAATGTTGTTCGGTCAAGGAGACTGGGGCAACTACAGATTGAGGTCACAAAACACATTTTGTTACCTCCTCCAAGAAGTCTTTCTCCACTAGCCTCTCTACTTCCTTTGCAATGGAGAGTAAGGTTTTTCTTATTATCACAGTGCTTTGCATAGAAAAAAGAAATAAAATAAAGCCTTTGTGATTTTCTAGACCTAAAAAGGTAGCCCTGGACATATTTGCTGACAAATGAAGAGTACATTGATGAAAAGTCCATGACCTTTTTCATCAGCTTCTACTGGGACCTGTGGCTGATTTGATGATGTTGGGAGAGTAAGGGTGGGTGGGTGGCAAAGAACATGGTCATAGAACTCATCTGGAACCACAGACCCTTTGAGAGTTAGTAACCAGAGAGATGGCATAAATTCAATACTAAAAGTTTAGGTCTCAGGGGCTAGTCTAGATTTGTTGTCGCCAAAATGTTTTTAATAAAATGATTGTCCCACAAAACGCTCATGAAAGAAGATTCCATGGTTTAAAACGTTTGCGGAGTGTACCACGCCTTCTTGGAATTTCACATGGAAGTAGCTTATTAGAGCCTGTTAAAAACTCTGCGGCAAAGAAGAATATTAACACTTTAGGCTTTATGAGTCATCTGGTCTCTATCGCAAATACTCAACTCTGCCAACTCTGCCACTGCAGTGCAAAAGTAGCCACAGACAATGTGTAAGTACATGGGCATGACTGTGCTTCAGTAAAACTTCCTTTGCAGAAACGGGTGATGGGCTGGATTTGGCTCACCAGCTGTTGTTTGCTGACCCCTGACCTAGACCACCAACTACATTAAAGCATTTCCTTTGATTTTCTTGTCCACTCACAGGTGGAGATATCTGGTACTAATGAATAATGGTTCTCCCCAAAAGATATTAGGCATATCTTTGAGAAGTCTCTACATCTGTCTGGAAGTACAGTCAGAAGGGCTGAATCCACAATGAATCAACATTAAGAAAAGAAAGGCCACTATGTATGAGATACTTTTCATGAATACACAGACCTAAGTAACCCAGGAAAATCATCTCAGAAGTCTGTAGGATGTATACTTACAGCTTTCCAGCTGCAACTTGCATGTCTGTGTGTCCATGGGGTATTTAGACAGATCCATGTTACATGCAACAGTTGTTGTGATTCTAAGAAGGAAAAGTGGATTCAAAAACAGTATTATGGGGAAGCTATAGAAAGTTCACATTCCCTTCCAAGGCCCACTCAGAGAGGACTTTCACTTGAACTCTTATAATGAACATGTAGGTTGCAGCCTGCATCTAAAGCATCCTTGAGGTTCTGTGTGCTAAAGAATGCCCATGAAGCTTGGTTAAAACCTGGGTCCAGAGTGGAGGAAGTTGGAATCTTGGCCATTCAAGGGGCAAAACTTCTGGCAGTATCACAGAACAGACAGATGCATTGGCCCAAGATGCTTTAGCATCCAGTTTTTAAATTTAATCTTCCTGACAGACCTGGGTGGGCCTAGAACAGTGTTCACCGTCAGTATCGTCACCACTTGACAGCAGGTGTAGGGACTTTCACAGGCTCACGTGGCTCTGAGTGGCAGAACTGAGGCTGGAGCCCGGGTTTCCTGGCTGTGGTCTTCTCATGAGGCCCTGCCTCCTCATGGGAACCAGGATGCAGGGGCTGTGGGGCCCCCAGGAACTGTGGCTTTGAGGGCTTAACTCCAGAGATGTTCGATTAAAGGTCAGTTAAGCCCTCACAGTGGAGATTGCATTCACCAGGCCTCTATCTTCCTTTTTCTTCATTGTCATACATTTTTATTCAGCACCTTTATTTATTAAACACTGTGCTAGGTACTTGGGGGAAATGGAGGTGATTACAGAATGGTGCTCACCTCCAGGATGCTCACTCACACCTCCTTTAGGGAGACAGAGACTAACAATAGTTATGGTTTACTAAGTGCTTACTGTGAGCCAGTCCCTGGGCTGAGTGCTTTGCATGCATTACCCCTTTGAATAGCTCTACTAGGTAGGAAATATTTTAATTCTCATTTTACTGCTGCTGAAACTGAGGCTCTGAGAGTCAAGTAACTTGCCTAAGGTCACAGAGCTGCTGAGGGACAGAGCAGGGAATTGTACCCAAATCTTTATGATTCTAGAGCCAGGCTATTAAAACATCACTCATTATTTGTAATCCTTACACAACATTGATTGTGTTGTGTGCCATAATATAGACAGACACAAATGCACGCACAAATGCATGCACACACTCACACACCCACATTCACACATGTGCTGTGGGAACGTGGGGAAGGGGGACATTAATGATGATTGGAATTGAGATCAAAAGAGAAGTCTAATTATGTTTCATGAAACAACAGTTGGGCTTTGAGATGGTCTTTGCAAAACTCAGTACAGTTGAGGCATGTCCAGAAATTCAGTTTATTGGTTAGCTCAACCCTTGTTTTATAACTTCAGACTCTTACTTAAGATTAAACATCAGCCCCATGGATATTTTGCTCCTGGACTCCTCCCCAAGGCCTCTGGGAGCTTTAGGTTTGCACAGTCCTTGCACAGGCAGGGATGAGTCCTGTTCCATCCAACCCGGCTCCATGAACAATTGGGTGAAAGGAACTTCAGCTTCAGGAATTTGGGGAGAGGGCAAAGGGGAGCCCATGGCTGTAGGTGGCAGAGGCATTGGGGCATTGCACCTTGGTTTTCTCTACAGACATGACTCAGACAAGTAGAGTTGCGTTCTGGAGTTGCCTCAGCTCCACTAAGCCCCATGAAAGGAAAGTTCTCTGCATGCACCTCTCTGTTGGCTCTTGCCGTTGCCCCTACTACTTCCCTTGCTAACTTCCTTTTACCCTTTGAGACACAGCTCAGAATCCTGTGAAGGCATCCTGTAACATCACCCCCAAACCACTCACCTACTCTCCAACTTGGGCCCCAGCACCGGGGACCTCCTTTGTTTCCATGTCCGTGTCTTAAGGACAGGGCAAGGTCTTACTCAGCTCTACCCTGTGGCCAGCATGGGGCTTGGCACAGAGCAGGTGTTTGGTAGATGATGAACTGAGAGAGAGAGACCTTCTATTATGGGTGCAAGGATCTAAGAAGGCATGGGACTTCACAGTGGCTATCCGAGTTCTGATCACAACTACCCAAGACACATCTGCATGTTTTCTCCCAGCTGCTGCCCTCCAGCCCTGAGGTCACAGGTGTCCGCGTACCTGAGGGCGTACAGGACCGTGCCATTGGAGAAGAGGCGGATTAGCCTGTTTCCCACAGTGACTTCATGGAGGAAGGACGTCTTGGACTCCACAATGTAAGTGTCTGGCACCCAGAGGAACTCCACTAGGCGGGCATCCAGAGTGAAGCTCTTGTTGCCTTCAAACACCAGCCGCTGGTCCATCCAGCGCTGTCGGAGGTATATGGTGGCTGTGTAGTCCTGGGAGGGGGAGGCAGGGTATGGAAATGGATGGGGGTGGTGGGTGAGGAAACCCCACCAAACAGGAGAAAAGTGGTCAAGGTTTATTCCTCTCCCCACCTCCACTTAGAGCAAGAGTACACAGATGTTGGTGAATAAAGGTACCATTCTAATTGCAATATGCCACTACCCCAAGACTGGGGTAACTGATAAGTCACTCTGGTTACCCCAGTCTTGGGGTAGTGGCATATTGCAATAAGAGAACAAATCATCTTATTTATTTGAGATAATAGCTCCCCCTGCCAAAAGGGAGCCCCATGTTTGAGACTTTAACTTATGTGGCGTGACAGCTCACATTGCACTGATCGCTAAGGCCCCATCAAATTGTTGAATTTTTTGTGGGCTAAGTGCTCAGGTTGTCCACGATTTATCTGGAATGCACAGCATGCCCTCTTGGCAAACTGCCTTTAGTTTGCCCTTGTCTCGAATATGTTCTCTTAAGGGAGAGGGTCGTTGTCAGCACCAGCTGTCAGTTTTCCTCGGGTTGTCTCCCCCGTTATGAAAGACCACGTGATGGCCTGGCTTGCCTACTACACTTTTATTCCTTTCCCCAGATTTTATCCATCACCAAGTGTATCCACTTCATTGCCTGGTTTCTATCATCTTGGCTCTTGAACTGATTTTCTTCCTAATACTCAGAAAATCTGCTCTACAAGAATCTTCCATTGTCTTGAGTTTGGAGACAGCACTCCAACTTCTGCCATTTCAAATGCAGGAGGGCCATGAGCTTTTTTTTTTTTTTTTTTTTTTGAGTGGCTAGAAAGCATATTCCCATTAAATACACGGAGAGGGACTACTTGGGTGGAGTACAAAGCAACAGCGCTTACCATGTTACTCTCTGAAATGCTAGAGATACTTGCAATGTCCAGAGTCAGCGCTATCTGAACGGGTTCTCCTAAGATGAAAAAAGAAAAAAAAAAAAACAAGAAAAAATGGAAACACAAACATGAGCTGTCCTAATACTACATCAGTGCATTCTAAAAAAGATTAAAATTATGAAAGTTGTGCTTGGTTGTTAGAAAAATTTAAATCATCTATAAATATAAAAGAAAATTTTCTTATCCCCTCTCAAGAATAACCACTGTGTATGGTGTGCCTCTCTTTTGTATGAAAAATATGCACAAAATACATAGGTATCTTAAAATGCAAGGGAGACCACACTGCATAATTAATGCTTTTTAATTAATTTTTTTTCTTTTTTTTGAGACAGAGTTGAATTCTTCTTGCCCAGTCTGGAGTGCAATAGCATGATCTTGGCTCACCGCAACCTCCACCTCCCGGGTTCTAGCGATTCCCCTGCCTCAGTCTCCCAAGTAGCTGGGATTACAGGCATGTGCCACCATGCCTGGCTAATTTTGTATTTTTTTCTCCATGTTGGTCACGCTGGTCAATTAAAGCATATTTTAAAGAACATAGTGCTGAGATATTTGCCACTTCTTACATGGAGGGTTTTTCCTATGGCATTTGCAAGGAACTAATTGTTTAGAAACGTAACGGGTTTGGTAATCTAATTGTGCACACAAGTTGTTGTTTCCCTCCTTGGCTAAGTAAATTTA
Source organism: Rhinopithecus bieti (assembly GCF_001698545.2). Classification (NCBI taxonomy): domain Eukaryota; kingdom Metazoa; phylum Chordata; class Mammalia; order Primates; family Cercopithecidae; genus Rhinopithecus; species Rhinopithecus bieti. The sequence goes on along the minus strand of NW_016814045.1, from coordinate 4,933,112 downwards.
CCACAAGAGGCATTCAAGACTCATGGCTGAGGTTTTGCTGACCTCCTGACAGGTTGCTTCTCTTCCTTTACTCTCCTGGAACCCTAAACAATTTAGAATGTCAGAACCTCTGTGTTTGGTCCAATGTGCAGACTGTTGGGCCTCAATCCTGGACTCTCAGCAGACAGATTGAACTTCAGAGAGAGACAGTTCTATCTCTAGAGAAGGAGGTATCAGAGCCACCTTCAAGAAGCCAGGCCAGGTCGGGGAAGTTTACTCCTCTTTATATGGAGATGTGGAATAATGGACCTAGATCCCAGCTCTGTCACCTCCCAGTTCTTTATTTTGGAAAAGTTACTAAATCTTTCAGAACTGCAGTTCTCTTACCTGCAAGTGGATGTCATGGGAAGGGTTAAATGAGATGAGACACGTGACAGTGTCTTTGTGGGGTGGTGGCAATAGGGAGTAAAAGAGAAGTGCCTGCCTAGCCGGACATCCTGAAGGTGTTCATTACTGGTTATCTGTACAAATCTCCCAGCATCACATCCATCAGTCATGTAATAACAGGCACTCAATAAATGGCATTTCCCTTCCCTTCCCCCTCTCTTCCGTAATCCTAGCTAATTTTGGAAAAGGGACAATTTTGTTCACCAGGCTAATAGATGCAATAGCATTCACTTGCAATAAATAACTCCTGGGGGTGCCTCAGGGGACTGTGATAATGCATTAACCAGGAAGAGGCCAGGCGGAATTCAAAAGAAGCTTAAAAACATCTCATCGGTAGGAATAGGGCAAAGCAACCTACTTATTAATCTAAGGAAACTAAGCCATAGGATATAGGTAGGAATTTGGAAATGAAGTGTTAGAGCCAACGCAATTAAACAACACTTGAATGTTAATATCTGGTGGAAAAGGGCGAGATCTTTGAGGGCAGAACCTGGAAGGTGCTGAAGTGGTGTGGTGCTAAGTGGCTTTCTGCCTCGCAGGGCAGCAAGGTGCAGCTCTGAGACTAGAAGCCTGGAGTCAGAGACAGGTGTCTGAATTCCACTCGGGCCACCTAACAGCTTTGTGACCTTGAGCAAATTTCAAATTTCTCTGTGCTGTGGTTTCTTTTCTTTTCTTTCTTTCCTTCCTTCCTTCCTTCCTTCCTTCCTTCCTTCCTTCCTTCCTTCCTTCTTTCTTTCTTTCTTTCTTTCTTTCTTTCTTTCTTTCTTTCTTTCTTTCTTCTTTTTTTTTTTTTGAGATGGAATCTCCCTCTTGTCACCCAGGCTGGAGGTGCTGTGGTGTGATATTGGCTCACTGCAACCTCTGCCTCCTGGGTTCAAGTGATTCTCCTGCCTCAGCCTTCAGAATAGCTGGGATTACAGCACCCACCACCATGCCCAGCTAATTTTTGTATTTTTGATAATGGCGGGGTTTCACCATGTTGGCCAGGCTGGTCTCGAACTCCTGACTTCAGGTGATCTGCCCACCTCGGCCTCCCAAAGTGCTGGGAATACAGGCCTGAGCCACCGCGCCTGGCCTGTGCTGCAGTTTCACACCTGTAAAATAGAGCCACTAGAGCCACTGTGGTTTAAATGTTTGTCCCCTCCAGAACTCATGTCGACATTTAATTGCCATTGTAAGAATGTTAAGAGGTAGGACCCTTAAGAGGTGATTAAGCCTCAGAGGTAGAATTGGTGCCATCATAAAAGGGCAAGTTCAGCCCCCTCCTGTCCTCTCTCTCACCGTCTCTCCTTCCACCATCTGATGACACAGCAAGAAGGCCCTTGCCAAATTCCAGCACCTTGATATTGGACTCCTCAGCCTTTAAAATAGTGAGCCAATAAACTTCTGCTCATTATAAATACTCAGTCTCAGGTATTCTGTTATAGAAGCACAAAACAGACTAAGACAAGTGCCTGCCATCGAGGGTTGCGTTGGCACAGTTACGGCATCTGCTTTAAGTGCCATAGATCCATGTTAGTTGCCCTCCCTGAAGAATGTAGAGAATGGAAAAGACATGAGAGCCCCAGTCCCACTGTGCTTTCTGTCCAGTTTATTTCTACACAGTTTTGTCTAGGCTTTGCCTCAATTGGCTTTTTTAGTGGACCAGAGCGTGCTCTTTTCTTCCCCTTGAGTTATAAAAGCAAGCTGTGCCACCAGAGGGCAGCTTTCTCCTAGGAACGAGGTCAAAGCCAGCTCCTGGGTAGTGTTCACTAGCGCCTGCTTACAAACCTTTGCTTTATCTAGCTCAGTCCCTGAGAAATCCTATGAAGGTCTTGTCTCTTTTGGACTTTGGGGTCCTGGAAACTGGGTGCACAGATATTACAGAGAGCAATGGCCCTCCATGGGCCTCCAGGCTGCCATGCAAGTATAGGGATTTTCAGGAGTGAAGTGCCAAGAGGCACAAAACAAGGGGCATGGGGTTGTACTGTTCCCTTTTTTAAACTGAAGACTCCATGCCCCATTTTCACTCGAGGTGGGATGAGGCATCACATCCCTTTAAGCCTCCCCCAGGCTCCCTGTTCTCAGAATGAGCTCCTTGCCCGAGAACCCCGTACCTTGTTGGCCAGTGAGTAGGCAAACAAGAAGGGGTGTGTTCTGGATTAATTGTTTGGGCTTTGGGAGGCAAGAGAAATTGTTGAGTGGTACTAACTAAGGCATGCAGACTCACATGCTTGTCATTCGTGTTCAGTAGGGCCTGGGAAAACCAGGGGATGTTGAAGCCTCTTTAGGTTCCTTAATGTAAGGATCTCACATCTTAATTGTGTCTCAAATCTGAAAGAAAATGCATCTCTCCCATCTCCAACGGAGCAGGTGTGATTGACTGAGGGCCCCGGCTACTGTGCTTTGGAATCTATCACCATGGCCCCAAGGCCACACTTTTCATGGGCCACGGCCAACCACAGACTGAACACAGTGGGGATATCAAAGCGGCCTGTTCCTGGGAGGCACAGAGACAGGAGACTCCTCTGAATGCAACCGTAGCTCAAAGATTCCCTGGTGGTCATTCCAAACACACGAGGACTGCCCTACATTCTAAGACACTTCCACCCAACCTTCCTTCCTTCCCTCTCTCCTTCCCTGGGGCCAGACCAGTAGGTCTGACAGCTCTCCTAGCTTCCCTCTCCCCCTGCCCCATTCTCCCTCTTAGACATAGTCCCCCTAAATAGACATAGTCCGAACTTGCCTAAAAGGCAAGGTGCCTTTTCAAGGCAGTGTGAAAAATCATTGGTAGCCATCCTCATCCAACATTGCCAGTCCTTAACAGGCTGCAGATCAGAAAATGGAGTCAACTAAAACCTCCCTAAGCCCTCCACTGCTTATTGTCTCTGTTTTCGTCCCTTTGAATTGATGTCTTGGACACAGAGGATGACCTACCACCAAAATTGGGCCTGAGAAATTTGTTATATCCTGCTGTGAGGTTCTCAAAGCCAGGCAGGGAAAGCTTGTCACTTCTGCCGACCTCGACGTTGAGCTGATTCCCCTGGATGCACATCCTGGAAAAGAAATGGACTTTGTTGCATTTGCTTGTTTATGTGTGAATCAACATGTGTACACACCCTTGAACTTGTGTTTGCCCACGTGTGTGTGGATGTATGTGCCGTGCCCATGTACCAGCAGTGACATTCCTACAGAAAAATCTCTTAGTTTTCAGCTATTGAGTTAGTATCTCCATTTTTTACCCATTTGTGATAGATCAAAATATCATGGTAATTTGGGGATCCTCCAAGTGTCTTCTTTAAAAACATAAGGGTTCATCCATCTATGACCATATTGGAAGCTTGTGTTCTATAAATAGAGTAAATGGCGGGAAGTTTTATTGTTTGGTGCTCCAGGGAAGTGAGGAGACCAGGTTTTGCCTGGCTGTGGGTGAGTAGGAAGAGCTGGCCCCTCCCACCACATGCCTGAATGCAAAGCAACTCAAGATGGGGGCCATTCTGGGGGTAGCAAGGCTCACCTTTCAGTGAAGAGACTCAGACACACGAAGGCCAAGTGGAGGCTATAGTTCATGTTGAGGAGCTGTTCCCACCGAGGGGTTGAAGGAAGAATCACCTGGGAAACAGAGGGGGCAAGGTAAGTGGAAGGCAGTGCAACAGGCTCACTGGCTCCTGGCTAGCCTCTCTCTCTGGTGGGTGGCCGGTGCAGCATTTTCTCAGCATGCATAGGAGGCAGCCTCTTTCCATACCTTTTGGTTACAGCTCCTTCTCCCTGTGTTCCCTCCAGGAATGACTTCATTTTGGAGGATTATGTTCTTTTTTAAATTAAATTTTTTTTTTTTTTGAAACAGGGTCTCACTCTGTCACCCAGGCTGAAGTGCAGAGGCATGAGATCTCGGTTCACTGCAGCTCTACTTCCCAGGCTCCAACAATGCTCCTACCTTAGCTTCCTAAGTAGCGGGGACTACAGGCACGTACTACCACACCCGACTAATTTTTTTTTGTATTTTTGGTAGAGATGGGGTTTCATCATGTTGCCCAGGCTGGTCTCGAACTCCTAAGCTGAAGTGATCCATCTGCCTTGGCCTCCCAAAGTGCTGGGATTACAGGCATGGGCCACTACGCCCGGCCCAGGATTATGTTTTAAATCTACCCCAGATTAAGACTGGGACGTTGTGTGGAGAGTGGTTCATTAGCATCAGAAAGGCAGCCAGTTTATCCCCTGGGCCACATCTGCTAGGAGCCAAGGCTATCCTTGCCCTGTCCTTGTCCCAGCTTTACCAGGAAGGACACTCTCAACTCTATACTCACCTCGACCAAGCCAGACATTCTCTTATTTATCCCTAGGTCTTGGCTTGTGGGGCCAGTAGTGTAGACAGGAAACAAAAACCTGAGAGCCTCCAGTGTCAGGAAGTCATGAGTTAGATGCTGTCCCACAGAGCTCACTCCATCCTCACCGTGGCCTTGTGTAGTGGGTGGGTTAATCCCTGTATTATTACGACAAGGAAACAGGTGCATGGGAAGGACACATGCTAGTGAGCGCCAGGGGAGACTTTGAATCGAGGGCTGGCTGCCTCCCCTGGGTACTCTCTTCCTTCACAGCAGGCTGGGGCCTGGGCCTTAGTTCACCTGAGGATCCTTGCTGCTGTTGTCACCTCCTAGACCTTGTCCCTGTGTTTCCTGAAGCCTTCCAGCTGGTGTGTACGTGAGAACCATTGATGGGGCATGGCCCAGGGGCCCGGCCTCCTCAGATTCAGGAACTGCTGTCAGTCCTCCCTCTGAGGGAGCAGGGGGCAGCCAGGCAGGCCAGCCTGTGACCTATCATGCTGGTGACAGCAGAATGGGGGTGCTCAGGCTCAGGCCCCATTCTCAGGCAGCCCTGGGTTGATTACCTTCTCTGTGGCAACCTCTGTGAAACAAGCCACTTTCTAGAATCTGGCCATTCTGGAGCTTAGGGTGTGATTCAGCCATTCATTAGTATTATTTTACTTTCAAAACCAATACACGCTCATTGTAGAAATGGCAACAAGTCAGAAATTAAAAGTGTAAGTCCCAATGATGTGTTAATATGGATTCATCGATGAAAACAAATGTGTCCCTCTGATGTGAGATGTTGACAGTAAAGAAAGTTTTATGTGTAGGGAAGACTCAATTTTGCTGTGACTCAAAATTGCTCTAAAAAAGAAGTCTATTTAAAAACAAAAACAAACACAAAAAAAGCACCCCCCCTCATTTCTTCTCTTTTGTCTCATACTTCAGAAATAACTACTGATAACAGTTGCTTTACAGATACACATATATATATTTATATACATGTATATCTCTGTATCAAAAAAATTAAAAAGCAAAATTGGGGCAATAGCATGCTTTTTTGCTGCTTACTTTTTTAACTTAATAATTATAGCAAACATTTATTGAACACTTAATGCATGCTTACAACTGTGCCATGCATATTTACAATCCTCACAACTTTTTGAAGTAGGGTGTAACATTCTCCCCATTTTACAGGTGAGAATACTGAGGATTAGAGAGGATAAGGAATATTTCCAAGGTTAAGTAGCACATGAGGGGCAGAAAAGTGCATCTAAGCAAGCTGACCTAAGTCCTTTTAATGAGTGCACCATGAAACATGCTGTGTTGCAGTATCAGTGACACCTTCCATGTCAGTTCCCATAATCCGCCTTATTCTTTCTAATGGCTGTGAGGTATCTCATAGTCTGAATATACCAACATTTCTAGAACACAGCTCCTACCATGAATGTTGTTATCTCCAAAGTTTTACTATTACAAAATCAGGGAAGAACAGTTTTGCACACAGGTAAACTCTTATCATTCTATTCTCTGTTGTGTTAGCTCTTTTGTTCCACTCATTGAAAATACCAGCTGTAAAATCAACATTATAAATCTACCAACAATCATATCCATATCCTCTTCCTTTAGTCCATCTCCCCAGTCCCTGTCCTTTCGCTGTCCAAGCATTGAGTTTAAGGGGGTCCATGGAGCAGCTCCCATGCTCTCCATTGCCTCATTCAATTTTCCAAAGGTTTATTGAGCTCCTCCTATGAACTAGGCATGTGAAAGGCACCACCAGAACACCCATCTAGTGAGGAAGAGACATGTGTGAGTGGTAAATGAACATTCCCTATAGCCATCCTATAACAGGAGCAGAGGACAGGGGAAACTTGGTATGAAAAAGAGCAGGGAGGATGGGGCAATGTCAAAAGGGAAGTCACAGAGAAGATAATTTGATTCTTGAAGAGTGTGTTGCATTTGCCAGGTGGACAAAGGAGAGTGGGGGCCCTCCAAATGTTGGACAGAGATGTGGAGGCTTGCCCATGGCCTCTCTCCCACATGCTTATCAGCCTCCTCCCACCAGCCCTTGGCTGTCTGTGTCTTTCTCCTGGTCTGGCCTGAATGAACATGGTTCCACTTCAGCATATTCCTCATTTCCTCCTCCTCCTATGGGAAACGGCCCTCGATCGAGTGAGTTGGGGAACCATCCAGTCTTCAGTTCCAAGACTCCTCTTGCATAGTGCTTTCCTGGTGGCCAAACTTCTGTTAGGGAAATGTAACATTTGGCCCTGGGCCTCTCAGCCTCCTCTAGGGAGTCTCGTGATCTGAGAAGCTTCGCCCAGGCTAGAGCCAGAAATGGAATCCCATCCTACCCTGTTTGCTTGGTTAACTTGCTAAACACGTCTCATTTTATAAGGGAAGAAAAGAGAAGAAGGAACAAGCCTTCTAAATGCCCATGAATTGTTAGAAGCCATGTCTGGTGCCTAACTTCATTCAATTCTCATGGCTGTTGGCCCAGTAGGTGTTAATTTTTAGAGTCAAATCTCAGATTTGCAAAGGGATTTGGCTGAGGTCACACAGTTAAGTGGCATGATTTAAATCTGTTTTCCAAGTCCCTTTTCTTTGCCCTGTATCTAGGAGGAGGACCTCCAGCACCCCCAAGCTGAACTGGATTCCACTTGAATCTTGTCGTTTTTATACCAAACCCATCTGGGGGATGGAGTGTTGCATCCGCGGCACATCCCAAATGACAAGTGCAGCTGATGCCATCAACCCCTGTGGCAGAAGAGCCACAGTGGCTATTTATGTGTCGGCTAGCCTCCACTGGAGGCTCAGGCCACCAGTTCTGGTCCAGATGCTGGGGGAGGGCATTTAGTGGAGAGGTGCTGAGCCACCAGAGGGCAGTGTCCTAAGGGTTGTCCCCAAAGCTGCAACACAGATGTTGACTGAAAGCACCTAGTCTTCTGCATGTGCAGAGACATGGTACTCAGGAGGTCCTAGGAGGCTCCTGAGTAGGGGTAGCCCATGCATTATTCTGCCCTGAGGGCATCTCTGGCCAAGGTCCTACCTCCACTTGTAGAGGAGACCTTGAGCTCTGGATTCCGACACACCCGAGTCATTTAATCTCTCAGAGTCTCAGTTTTCCCATCTGACAAATGGGAATAGAAAACACTCAATAAACATTAGTTTTCATTCTCCTCTGCCTTCCATGTCGTCCATGGGAATTCAGTGATTCCATTATGGCTAACACAACCTAAAGCTCAAGCTCTTCCTAATACACCCCAGGTGCCACTCAGAGTGTTAGCTACCTGGCACCACCCGAGGAAGGACAGGGTCAGGCACAGGGCATTAGGGTCACGTAGGGAGCTGATGGCACCTTTTTCTGAACCAGAAATCCAGCCCAGTGTCTCCCAGTCTCCCCTGCCTCTTCCTGGGTTGGCCTGCTGGGCCTCTATACTCTGTGTTCTTGGCCTCTATGTCTCTTCAACACTTCCCAGGCTGGGAAGTAATCCAAGATGTGCAGGGTTCTACTCCCGTTTCTACTCTATTCCCAGAATTTCTACCACGTAAATATAGTGACTCTCCCAGTTGTCACCTCTAGCTTCCTTCCTATGCAGGCACTGTTTTCCTATGCTTGTCACTTCAGCATAGACAGAATCATTTGTTGGAAAGCAGGAGTAGAGCCTGAATTAGGTTAAAGTGAGGAAAGGCATTATTGCCATGGGTCCTCCTTAAGAAAATCCCAGAAGATAAAGTAGTGTGGCCTGTGCCCTGTGTCTGCTGGGTCTTGGCCGGCTGGTGCAGAGGAGTGAATGACTGTGGCTGTAGTGAGGACAGCAGGGGCTCTAATCTTGGCTCTGCTGCTCGTCCTGCAGTGGCACTCCCTGACGCACATTAGGTGTTCAGCAGAGACCAGACCTGACCCATCCCTTGGTCCCAGCAGGGCTTGTATTAGATCTCCCTCCCTCCCCTCTCCAGGCAACTGGAGGGGCCAGCGGTTTCCTTACCAGGCAGTTGTTGAGGCTTCGTTAGGGCAAGTCCTTCAGGCCTACAGGCAGGACTTTCGGGCAAGGCACAGTCTTCTGGGTCCCCAGAGTTCTCCCCATCCTCAGCCCTGTCCCCTAGTATGTGGACACGCAGCCACCCTCAGATAGAGTGGCTCTCTGCGGAAGAATAGAGCTGCTGAACCTGCTGTGCAGAAACAGGGGTGGGCGGAGCCTCTCAAAGCCCCGTCTTTGGTCGGGGCGCTGACTGGTCCTGAGTGTCTGGAGATCATCTGGTCCTGCATGTCTGGAGATTGTCAGCTCTTGCTATAGCTACTGCCTCCAGGGGTTTGATTCTGAGATCATGTCTCAGTCTTGCTCCCAGACCTCTGCCAGAAAAGACCCCTGAGATCAAGGACCCATGAGAGTCAGATGAAGTGGGTGACCCCACCGACTATGCCAGGCTCTGGATTTGGTGGACAGCCCTCCATCCTGGTGCAATGGAATGGCTATAGTGGCCACTCACTTTCTTAGGCCTCAGCTTCCCATCTATAAAATGAGAAGCCGACTGTGTGGAAAACTCTGATTTCTTGTTGTGTATTTTAAGAGCATCTTTGGGATCAATAGAAAGCCTATTCTACGTTAAAAGAGACTTTCGCATCCCAGGACCTAGTGCTTTCCAGCCTGGGAAGTTTCAAAAAGACTCACAGAAGGCAACAGTATGCAGGATAGGGGCGCAGGAGGTCAACGCAGGAGGAAGCGGGGAGACTGGAAGACATGGGTTGGATTTCTCCAACCCTCCACCTTCCCCCATTCCGCCCTCACACAGAGGATTCTTTAACTCCCCACAAAGTCCTTTCAGGAGCATCCCAGAGAGGGAGGCCTTCTTCCTCCCTGGCCAAGCAAACCTCCTAAGAGAAGTGCTTGGACAGTGCTCACTGAGCCCTGGGTCATCCCCTCATGATAGCCAGTGGCCCTAAACTCACTCTTGGCTCCAGTCCTGCAGGTAGGGGGTAGGGGATTCCTTGGAGGCTTGGCTTTGCACCCTGAGGGAGCTGGGAGCCAGGAGGGACTGAGATGGAGGGGCAGGGAGAGAGCTGAGGCTGTGGTGAGAGGCCTAGAGGCATCTCCTTCCCTCCTGACATTATGGTGAAGCTCCTGCCTAGACCCAGTCTAGGAGCTGGGAAGGGAGAGACCCAGAGAGAGAAAGGAAGAGGAGCAAATGAAGGGGCAGGAAGGGGAGGGCCTCAGCATACAATACACCATAGATGCCTTTGGCCCCAAACCAACTTCCTTAGTGAGCTTCTGGAGCCTGGCCAGCCTGGAAAACATTGCTCTGCTGGTGGGTAAGGAGTGGGCACCTAAAGAGACAGCGCTTTCCTTTCTCCGGAGAAGCCTCACTTTCACTTGGGAACCTTGCGGGTGGCTACAGCAGGAATGGCTGAGGAGCCGGTTTCAGGTTCTCAATGAATGAACAGTGATCCGGGGCTTTTCTCAAAAAGTCTAAGATGTTCTCACACAGAACAAAAGCTCCAGAGTAACAAAGACAATTCAGAGTCGGGAGGTGGGGGTGGGAGGGTTTCCTCTGATTCAGGAACAGTGAGACTTAGATGAAGGAACATGGGCTGGCTAGCTGCATGGCCTGGACAAGTTGCTGAACCTCTCTGGATCTCCATTTCTTATCTGACCAATGGGGCTGATGCTTCCTTACAGGGTTACTGTAAGGAGTCAGCAATGACAGATGTGCTAACACATCTGAAAGCACCTGGCACCTTGACCTGGCACATTGTAGGTGCTCAAAAAATCGTTCTTTTTCTCCTGAGAGTGTAGTATCTTGTCAAGTTTGTACTTTATCTATCCAAACCTCCATCCAGGTATCTATCTATCTATCTATCTGTCTATCTATCTATCTATCTATCTATCTATCTATCTATCTATCTATCTATCTTCATCACCATTATCTGTCAATCTGTCTACCTATCCTCTGTTTAATCTTCCCAATCATATTGTTAGTATTTTCATTGCAAGGGGCTTGAATTGTACTTCTGTGTAGACATCCAGTAAATATGTTAAGAGACTGATTACCCCTGGTGGTCAGGGAAAGCCAGATCTTAAGTTAAATTAGGTATGATAAGACGTCTTATCTCCCACTTTCAAACAATGCTTCAGTTTAGTGCCAGCTTCTTCTTAGATTTTCTTCGGATCAAATGAAGAAATGCCTGGAAGGGGAATTTCCAGGAAAACTAGGTTCTTCTCCAGTATTCCCAGGCATTCTTGCTCCGTGGATCCAGAAACCCCAGCAACCTCTGCACCATCCAGTTCACCTCATTTCCAAGTGTGACCTCTGGTCTCAGGAGGCCTAAGGTCAGTGTTAGGATGTTCAGGATGTTCAGATGTACTGCCCACAGGATACTGATCTTAGTATCCACCTCTTACTCCACATGGTCATGCTCTGTCCTAGAAGGTGTCCCAGAAAAACACAGGCGAGGGTACATAGATATGTCTTGCCTTGTACCTCAATCATAATGCATGCGGGATACTAAGTCACAATAACACCATACATTTGCATAGTGCTTTGCAGTTTTCAGAGCCTTTGACTGTGCATATGCTTTATCTTTGAGCCATATAATAATCCTGTGAAGCAGGCAGGGCTTCTTTTTAAATTGTCATTTTGCAGATGAGGAAGCTGCGCTAGTCAGCCAGCTATTAAGGGGTGAAGTCAGCATGAACTGGAATCCGGGTCTTTGAATTTCAAATCAGCCACTTACTCCACAAGTCCATTCATTAATAGTGGGGAGTACAGTGAAACAGAGTTCAACTAAAGCAGGGGACAGAGAAACTCTTTGGGTCTTCCCCTTGCCTGGGACACTGTGGTGGCAAAAGATTACTTTTTGCACCTGTGCTTCCCGGGAAATACTACCTGTCAGAACTGAATACCCTTCTCTCCTGCAATCCCAGCTGGAAATTCTAGGATAATCTCAACCCTCTCGTCTTCCTTCTTCCCCCACCCTCAACACCTGATGGACCCTCACTTTTGATACCTCGTTCTGTCTTATCTCCCAATGCCTGGCTCAGCATCTCCTCATCTTAGAAATGGACATCTCCAAAAAGAGGCCTGAATGGCTCTGTGCAAGATGAGGCTTTGAATTATAGGAGAAAATATGAGAACTTCTATGGCTTCAAACAATGGGAGAGATATTGTACTTTACTAATATTTACTATGTGCATGGATACTGGCTGCTCACCAGTGTGATGGGCAGACTGTCCAAGGTCATGTACAGCGGGGCCAAGCCATGTGAACCTGAGGATGGAGCAGGGGCTTTACAACATGGAGGGCTTGGTCTTGCACTCCTTTGCTTTAGGACCAGGTTAAATGGATTGATGATTTGTTTTCACCAAGTTAACCCTAAATTGATGTGTGGCTTAAAAAAAGATTTTTGCAAAAACAAACTACTGAAAGAAGATAACACTAATAATGGAAACAGCAAGAAAATGGTAGCACTGACAGTTCCCTCATCTTCACCTAATTAAACATCTTCCAAATGAAGAGTTTTCAAACTCTTGTTAAAAATATAAAAGTGCCAATGACAAATGTGGAAGAAGAATTGATCAACACCAGAGAAGATGACCTTTCCTAACTGAATTTAGACACGATTTGCCCCTAAGTATTTCTGTTTTCTCCTCATTGGGAAACTAGAAGATAGCCTTATATTCCGGTTTGTCTTATTTTTGGACAGCAACCATATGTTATTTTATGTTATTTTACTTCTCTATTTGCCTACATTATCAATTTGCATAGTTGGCAAGATAGAAAAATTATTACTATAGTGAGCACAGCCAATGTAGTGCCTTTTCCATTTGGATCTCTGCACTTTAGTAAGGTATCATTTTTTTCATTTCTGAAAGCGATTAGAACTAAATATCAAAATAATTTGAACTTAAAACTAGTCTTCTAAATATCATAATACAAAAGTTTAATATGAAAATAATACAAACATGATAAAACATAACAACCTCGGTACAAATATTAGTTTTCATAAAATTTGTTTCAGTGAAAAGGGTTTTCCTGGGTATAGTCAACAAAATAAAAGCTTAAAAAGTAGTGTTATGTTGTCTTTCATCTTTATCTCACCCATTTAAATGCTTCTTTTTTTTTTGTATATCTTACCACACATACCATGTATTAGGATATAAGACAGTTTCTAAATAAATTAATGTACACAGGTTGAGAGCATAGGATCAAAAAAGTGTGGAGACAGTTGGGCCAGGCTATTGAGGAAGTTCCTGACTGTTTTTTCAGCCTCCAAATATATTCCCCTCTTGTCAATCACCAGGCTGATCTTCATAAAAACCCAGAGGGGATCAAGCAGCTTCTCTGATTTCAGCTCTGTGTTGAGGTGAGTGGGTGGCAAAGGGTGGCAGCCCTAGTTGCTGGGCAACTTCAGGGGCTGGGCAGGTAATGTGATGTATGAAGGCTGAGTGTAACGACTGGTGGGAACCATGGTGAACCGGAGAGTTCTTTGCCTAAAAACATTCCAATTTGAAAAAATGTAAACGTGGACAGGCAACAAAAAATACCACTGTGGCCTGGATCCTATGTGGGAGCTGGCAATTATAAGTTCGGAGCAGGTCAAGACCAACCTTGTTTCTCTGGAAAACGCTGTGCATCTCTCCAGACAGGTCCCTTGCGGCTTCCTCCCACTCTGTGCATTGTGGTCATTCCTAGTTTGTACTAACTTTGCTCTGTGATATCTTCTTCCTGGTCAAGGAAGCTTTAGCTAAACTAAAACTGGCCCTGATGTTCTCTCCTCTCTGGAGCGCCTTGACTTCCCTCGGTAACTTTCTCTCCTTGTGCTGCCCTTGTACGTTGCTCTTGCTGGGCCTTACTGGGCTCAACAGTCATGGACCTTCCTGTCTCTACCACTAAGCAATGGCTTAGCTAGGGCTCCCTGAGGTCAGGCACCTTGTTCTATTAATTGTTACATCCCTAATGTTGAAGTCAGTGCCTTGATCACATCTTGGGTCTTCAAAAAGTCTACTGAGCCAATGAACAAATGCAATCAATGGTATCTGCACATCTGGGTAACAGCATTAGTATTATGAGCTTCTTATATTTGCTTCTAATTTCTTTATTTTTTATTTTTTGAGATAGAATCTCACTCTGTCGCCCAGGCTGGAGTGCAGTGGCATGATCTCATCTCCCTGCAACCTCTGCTTCCTGGGTTCAAGCAATTCTCCTGCCTCAGGCTCCAGAGTACCTGGGATTATAGGCATTTGCCACTGTGCCCTGCTAAGTTTTGTATTTTTAGTAGAGATGGGGTTTCACCACGTTGGCCAGACTGGTCTTGAACTCTTGACCTCAGGTGATCCGCCTGCCTTGGCCTTCCAAAGTGCTGGAATTACAGGTGTGAGCCACTGCTCCCAGCCTGCTTCTAATTTCTAATAATAATAACTGCATACCTTCCTCTTGCTACACTGCAGAACCACACCCCCTGCCTTGCCGCAGCTCCAAGGCATAAACCTCTAGATTCTAGAGATGCTTAAAGGACTAGAGAAAAAAGGCAATGGCAGGTGGTAAAAACTCATTTCTCAGCCATGTCACTGCAGTGGAGACAAACCATGTAGGTAAGGCAGTGTTTCCCAAGATGTGGCCTGTCCAGAAGTGCTTCTGTCAGAAGGAATCACCAGGGGTACTTGTTAAAATGCACATTCCTGGGCCTCTCCCCAGACCTACAGAATCAGAAGATCAAGAAATGAGACCTAGGAATCTGAATGTCAATCAGCTTCCCAGATAATTCTTATTTATTCTAAAATTTGAGGACTATGGTATAACGTAGAGCTCTCATTTCATTTATCATTGATTCAGTTAATAAATATTACCGAATACCTACTCATTCCATGCCAGGCACAGTGCTAAGTGCTGGTGGAATAATGCTGCTTCAGTCGCACCTGAGCTTTCCTTTGAAGCTTGCAGTTTAGAGGTAGAGACAGACAATACCTAAGAAACACATTTAGGCTGGGCACAGTGGCTCACACTGTAATCCCAGCACTTTGAGAGGCTGAGGTTGGTGGATCACTTGAGGTCAGGAGTTTGAGACCAGCCTGGCTAACATGGTAAAACCCCATCTTTACTAAAAATACAAAAATAAGCCCGGTACAGTGGTGCATGCCTGTAATCCCAGCTACTCATGAGGCTGAGGCATGAGAATAGCTTGAACTTGGGAGGCGGAGGCTGCAGTGAGCAGAGATTGCGTCACTGCACTCCAGCCGGGGCAACAGAATGAGACTCTATTTCAAAAAAGAAAGAAAGAAAGGAAAAGAGAGAGAGAGGGAGAGAGAGAAAGAGAGAGAGAGAGAGAGAGAAAGAAAGAAAGAAAGAAAGAAGAAAGAAAGAGAAAGAAAGAAAGAGAAAGAGAGAAAGAAGAAAGAGAAAAAAAGAAAGAAAGAAAGAAAGAAAGAAAAAGAAAGAAAGAAAGAAAGAAAGAAAGAAAGAAAGAAAGAAAGAAAGAAAGGCATATTTAACTACACTGTGTGATAAGAGCTCTGAAATACAAGAAATGGAGCAGGGCTGGCCAGGTTAGATGGAGCGACCTAGGAATGTCTCTTCGAGAGGTGACATTTAAGCTGATTCCTAGAGGGTGGGAAGGAGTCAGCCATGTGTCGAGGAGGGCAGGGGAGGCAGGGCAGGGCCTGGGGGCAGATCTCTCTCAGGGGTTGCAGGAAGGCTGGGCAGGGGCTTGGGGCAGAGCTCTCTCAGGGTTTCAGGGAACACCCCTAGCCCAGGCAAATGGGTCCTGACTGGAGGAGAAGCAGTGGCTGGCCTTCCGCCTCCTCAGCAGCTTCTCCATCTCAAACCCTGGGAAACTGGAATAGCTATGGTAACATAAACCCCAGGTTAGACTTGGAATCTTTCACAGCTCTTGGGGTTCAGCCAGACTCCCACAGTCTGAGAACCCCCAAAGCCAGGGGAGGTCTCCACCCACTCTCTCCAACCCTTGGTGCTTTGTTCTCTTTCTCTCAATCAGCCTTTTCTTCTGAGCTGCTAAGTCACTGGCACCTTTAGAAGACTGTCAGAAGCTGAGGTTATTAAAGACCTCAAGCCACAGACACAATCACTGGCACTGTGGGTCCCAGGGCAGGTGAGGGAAGGTGGGTTGGATCTCCTGAAAGCAGTCTGAGTCCCTGCTGAGGACAGACAGTCCACACCCTTTACTGTGCATCGTGGGAAGCTGCTCCCAAGGAGGGGCGGCCTGGATGAAAGATTTGTGGCCAACACTGTAATCCCAGCCATGGAGACTGGGGACTGTTCCAGGGAAACAACCTCACCAAGTCCCCGGCATCACTTTACCCATTGTAAAGAGCTCAGGCACAGCACACCCAGCCTTCCCAGGTTCCCTTAACTCAAATCAATAATAAAATACATTAAAAAATGAAAAAGCATTAATGTCATTGCCAGAGGGTCAGGCTATGCATGCGTTAGTTTCATTTATCAAAATGCGTCCCTGGTCAATTTCCAGGGGTTCTTGATTCCAAATATCCTTCTGCATCTTCTACAGCATGTTTTAGAGCTGAGTGGGGCTTCTTATTTCTCCATTTCGTTCACCAAGTTGACCCTGCACACCTTGGCTTGGCATTTTCCCTGGGAGTTAAAGGGCACTGCTGGGTGAGGGGTGCTGAGGGTCTGTGTAGCATAGGGGATAGAAGGTCTCTGCGGTGAGGCCAGCTGAGCTTGGAGCTCTGAGATGGTGGGTCTTGATTGGGATTAGACATTTTAGTCTATGTGGCTGAGTGAAACAGAACACAAACATTGGAGTCAAACCTGGCTTCTGGTTTCTTGGCTCTGTGATCTTGGCAAATCACCAACTTTCAGTTCTCAGTTTCAGTTTTTCTTCTGTAAAATGGGGATAACAATACCTACTTTGTAGTATAAGTAGGCTATCTTACATTTTCCCTGGTACAGGCTGTGCTCAATATGTTTTTTTTTTTTAAATTATTATTATTATTTTTTTTAGATGGTGTCTTGCTCTGTCATCCAGGCTGGAGTGCAGTGGCAAGATCTTGGGTCACCTCTGCCTCCCAGGTTCAAGTGATTCTCATGTCTCAGCTTCCCAAGTAGCTGGGATTATAGGTGTCTGCCACCATGCCTGGCTACTTTTTGTATTTTTTAGTAGAGATGAGGTTTCACCATGTTGCCCAGGCAGGTCTCAAACTCCTAACCTCAAGTGATCTGCCCACCTTGGCCTCCCAAAGTGCTGGGATTACAGGTTTGAATCACCACGCCCCACTCAAAATGTATTTTTTAATCTGTAATTTCAGACCCAGGGCCCTGAGTAGCCAGTTGCACCCTCCCTGTAACTATTTGGTGTTGTAAGATGCTGGCATGGCACCCAGCGCCAGAAGCCTACCAGCCCCAAGGTGCTAGGGTCAGCACACGTGGACGGGATCTTTGCAGCCCCGGGTTCTTAGGGTTCTGCAACAGCATGGGCCTGCTTGGTTGGCTCCAGAGCCTTGGGATACAGATCTCATGGGCTGGGGCTCACTTCACTGACCTTCACAGCAGCTCAACACCATCCTCAGGGCAAACCCAAGTCGCAGCTGCCAACCACTTCAGATTAAAACAGGCCCACAGCAAAGTTTTCCATTTCTTAAAAGGTAGGAATTTTATTATTTTTTCCTTTCAACAAAATTTGAAAGCCAACTGTGTGTCAGGTGCTCTTCTAGGTGTTAGTGACACAGCTGTGAAAAAAATAGGTAGAGTCCCTGCTTAAGTGAAATGTATATCCTATAGAGAAGAGACCAGAAAATAAAGAAATATATACAGATGTCGATGCAATGTTGGGTAGGAATAAGCGCTATAAAGAAATGTAAAGCTGGCTAACGGGGATGGGGCATGATGAGGGTTCTATTCAGATGGACTTAAAATAGAATGTCTCTTTGAAGAGGTGACATTAAAAGGAGGCCCAAAGGAAAGAATGCTGTCCTATTCTCACTCCCCTCCTCCACCCTCATTCTGCTCTGGTCAGCATTATTCCTGGAATTCTACTACAATCAGGTCACTTCCCGGCTTAAAGATCCTTCAGTGATTATTTTCTGAAAAAGCCGGAACACCTTTGGCATGGCACTCAAAAGATTTCCGGATATGGTCCCAAAGATCACTTACTCTGTGACTCCTCCATTTCAACCCACCCTGAACTACTCACACTTCTCCAAATGCCGCCAGGTGGCTCACTCTGCCTCTTTTTTTTCAACCCCTACCTTCCCTTAGTCTTTGCACCTGCTGTTCCCCTGCCTGGAACGCCCTTTGTCTTCTCCCTCTTATCCATGAGGCCAGCCTCAGTAGGTCCCTTGGAGGCCCTCCTGTCCCAACCAGGTTTTCTCCCCATTCTCTAGGCTGACCCCTTGGATAGCACCCACCATACCATTAACCACAGGATCCTTAGTTGGTATCCTTGCCTGTCCCCCATACCAGGCTATGAGCCCCTACAGAAATTATTTGCATCCATCCTTAATCCTTAGTACAGAACCAAACACATAGTAAGTGTTGACTGGATTAATAAATAGTGGAGAATAATTCATTCTGTTTATTCTCCATCGCTTGATGGAGCCCTTTTCAGCATGGCTTATTAAAATATTTTTATGGCACATAGTAGGTATATATATTTATGGGGTACATGAAACACTTTGATACAGGCATGCAATGTGTAATAATTATGTCAGGGTAAACGGGGTTTCCATAACCTCAAGCATTCATCATTTCCTTGTGGTACAAACATTCCAATTGTACTCCCTCAGTTATTTGAAAATGTACAACAAATTATTGTTGTCTGTAGTCACCTTGTTCTGCTATCCATAACAGATCGTATTCATCGTATTGCTTTCATTGCATATTTTGTGCCTGTTAAGCATCCCTACATCCCCCCAACCCCACTACCCTTCCCGGCCTCTGTTAACCATCATTCTACTTTTCTATCCCCGTTAATTAAATTGTTTTAATTTTTAGCTCCCACAAATGAATGAGAATATGAGAAGTTTGCTTTTCTGTGCCTGGCTTATTTCATTTAACACGTCCCCCAGTTCCATCCATGTTGGAAATGACAAGATCTCATCTGCAAAATCAGCATTTCCCTAACTGCCTCTACATGTCAACCACATTTCATATTCCAATATTCACCATCCCAGGCATTCTGTCCGCCATACCCTGCTCTTTCCTGCCTTATCTCCCTCTAGCACCCTCCACCATGGAGTCATTGGTTATATTGATTGTTTAGTACTGATTGACCTCCTCCCTGTAGAGCACAAGCTTCACATGGGTGGGGTCTTTATCTGTTTTCTCCCTGCTGTATTCCAGTGCCTGGCACATAGTAGGGGAACACATTTGTTGAATGAATCACAGCAACTCAATGCTGCTGGCATTTCAGGATTCCTGCTTGGGAACAGAGAGCCAGGGAGGTAGCCTTGCCCACGGAGGCACAACCAGTGAGGCTGACGGCAGGTTCAAGTCCCCTCACAGCCTGAACTCTTGCAGCTCTGTGGGCTGCTTCTCAGTGTCCTGCTCCACAACCAGATTGAAAAGTGAGCCCGCTGGCTCAGGAGCTGTGCCCTGGTTACAGCTGGTGCTCTACTTGCTGCTGGTGGTGGGATTGTGCTGGATTTCTTCATGCTCAGCAGTAGAGATTAAAGACACCTGGCTTAGGGTGGGGATTGGGGGTGGGTGGGAGGCTGGCAGGTGATTTGGTGGAGAGGCTTGGTTTGCACAGACCCTCCCACTTCAGCCTCCCAAAGCGCAGAGATTACAGGTGTGACCCACCTTGGCTGGCCAAGAATTCAGGTTGCTAATCCCTTCAGCATGCATTTGCTTTGTAAACAGTCCTGCAGCCAGCTCAGGTGTGGCCCTGATTTGGCCTAGCCAGACCTCTTCCCGGGACTTCTCAGAGGTGCTGCCCTGCTGTCGCTGCTGTCTCTCCAAAACTCTGGCAAGCCCACCTCAAATTCTAAAGGGGGCCGGTCACGGTGGCTCATGCCTGTAATCCCAGTACTTTGCAAGGCTGAGGCAGGCAGATCACAAGGTCAGGAGATCGAGACCATCCTGGCTAACATGGTGAAACCCCATCTCTACTACAATACAAAAAATTAGCCAGGCGTGGTGGCGGGCACCTGTAGTCCTAGCTACTCGGGAGGCTGAGGCAGGAACATGGCATGAACCTGGGAGGCAGAGATTGCAGTGAGCCAAGATAGCGCCACTGCATTCCAGCCTGGGTGACAGAGCAAGACTCCATTTAAAAAAAAAAAAAAATTCTAAAGGCGTGCTGAGGGCTCCAGTGAGGCACACTTAGTGTGCCCCCCAAACTGAGTCCTCACCTTCTCCCATCCATGCCCCCATCTCCTCGCCACCCCCCACCCCCCTGCCACCATGCCTCACACATGCCAGGCTCAGTCACACCTCTGCCTGTACACACCCTGCCTGCCTGTCCCTCTTCCTGGAAGACCCACCCCTTCTTTTCCCACTTACTGAACTGTTCCTCCTCCTACAAGAGCCAGAACAAGGGCTGCACTCTCTGGGAGGCCTTCTTGCTGCCTGGCCCTCTACGCACACACACACGTGCACAAAGATACTCTGTATACATACATACCTTGTATACACACACACAGACACATGCACATACAAGGGCACAGACACATACAGCACCCAGATTCTTCACACATAGACATGCAGTTGTACACACAGACAAGACACCTGTACTGTATACACTATTCACACAGTCACATGCATATAACATATGCACATACACCCATAAACCCCTTCCTCTCCACATGCACACAGTCCCGTATTCCCTCCCAAATACCCCCACTCACATACGCAGATGTGCCCCACCACCCCTTCTTCCCCACACTCATCACATACCCGCCTCAGCCCCGTACTCCCTCCCCTCAACAGCAGCTGCTCACCGCTTCTCTACGCTGCTGCTCACTGCTTCCCTATGCTGCTGCTCACCGCTTCTCTATGCTGCTGGGCCTGGCTATCCTTCAGCAGGTCCTGCCCTGTACCATGACATGTTCATTCCCTGTCCCTCACTCCTTGACTGACAGCCGTGTCTGAGCCCCAGTCCTTAACACTGGCATCTGGCACACAGGAGGGAAAATTGACTGGGAGGTGAATGTATGAATCCAAGGGAGCTCAGAAGTGAAAGGTGAGGCTGAAATGAGCCCAAGAAATGATTCAGGCCAGGCGTAACAACCAGGAGAGTGCAACCCTGGGCATCAGAGGACTGGGACAGGACAAGGGTATCTTTGCTTTGAATATCAAAAACAAACAAGCAAACAAAACCACAAACAAAGAAGAAACAAAACAATAAAACAGCTTCCTGGGTGACTCTCATGTGCATCCTTGGTTGAGAACTGCCGGTCGGGACCACCAGCCCCCTTTTTTTTACACACAGGAGAAGCAGATGGTTCCACCCCATACAGTAGGGTCAGGAGTTGAGTCCAGGCATGGTGGTGTTGACTGAGCCTGCCTCACAGAGCTCATGAAGTGTGCAGGCTGTGGGATGATCACTCCATAGGCAGAAAGAAGACAGGAGGGCTGATCTGCACCAGCTCTGGATTGCTGGGGGTGGGAATCCTAAATGCCTTTGTTTGGGGAGTAGCAGGTGCAGAGCAGTGGCCTTAGGTCAGGGGTAGTTTTGCCCCCAGTGGACATGGAGCAATTAATGTCTGGAGACATTTTTGATGGTCCCAGTTAGGGGGCAGGTGCTATTTGTACCTGGGGTAGATACCAAGGTTGTTGCTAAACATCTTGTGATGCACAGACAGCCTCCGTAACAAAGACTATCCAGCCAAAAAAGTTAGCAGTGCCACGGTTGAGAACTCCTGGTGTAGACAGAAGAACACGGGCTTTTGAAAGATATCCCAGCTCTGCGTGTGACCCTGGACAAATCACTTCCCTGATACCTCTGAACCTGGATTTTCTTGTTTGCAAAGGCGATAATCACACCTATCATAGGGTTATCGTGAGAATCAGTTTTCACTGCAAAGCACCTAGCCCAACACAGGGCACATGGAAGGTGCTTAATAAACGGTGGCTTTCCGGAGCATCCTCTGCATCTGCGGCGAAATTCCACCTTCCTTTTCTTTTCTTCCTGAAGACTTCCATATTCCCCTATGCCAAGATTTTTCAGGATCTGCCTCCTAGCATCTCCCTGATCTCTTGACTTTGGAGGTAACCCTGCTCTGTCCAGGCCTTCCTCCCTTTGAACTTCATGTGCATGTAGGAGGGTGTTCTGAGTCCATCATCTTCCTCAATCCTCCCACCCTGAATATACAAACATATCTGTGTCGGACATAGGGCACATGGAGTGTGTGTGTGTGTGTGTGTGTGTGTGTGTGTATCCACTCATGAGCATTTCTACACTTTTCTCTCTGGTCTGAGTTTCAGCAAGATGATGACGGGGCATCACTGATTTGGAGGCACAGCATTTCATCTGTAAACATGTCTGAATGTACATCCTTAGGTGTACTCACCATCTGAAAATTAGAAAGGCCTACAACCACAAGTGAAACTTTCCTTTTCTCCAGTATTGCTCCACCTTGCTCTAGGTTTTTGAGGAATCTGCCACACTTGTTTGGACAGAACAATGTCAAGGAACTCCAGAAGGAGATTGCAAAGGATGCTTCCCAGTCCCAAGCATCTCTGGGCCTTGATGCTTTCCTGTCTGCCTCAGGAGTTCAATATACCTGTGAGAGGTCTCCGGATAGCCCACCGAAGAGCCAGGTCCAGAAGAGAAGTTCCATGGAGAGTGCTTAGCCCAGCCTTTCTCTCTTCACTGGATGAGCTGATCTCTTCTCTGTAGGTGCAAACCCACAGTAGGGGCCATTGCCCCAGGCTGCTCTGAGCACACTCTCCTTCAAAGTTGCCAGGGTCTCAGAGGCTGGACGATCAGGTCACTGTGCCCTGCCTTGCTGTCCTGCTCTGGAGAACCGCTCTTTGCCTTCGGTTGGCAGCCAGTTCTGAGGGCTGAGCTGACACGCTCACTCCCCTGTCCCCTAGCCCTCAGCCGCTGAGCAGGGCTGGGCTGTAGCAGCCTCTGTGCTCTCCCCACCCACCCATTACCTGCTGTCTCCCACCTGAGCAGGCCCTCTACCTGCCCATGACGAATCTTTCCATCACTCACCCTGGGAGGCCTCCAGGTCAAACAACCCTGCCTGCTACCTGCCCTGGCCAGTGGGCAGCCTATTCCAGAAGACACCTTAAGGCAGACACAGAAATGCCCAGCCACAACAACTGGCCAGAAATCTGGCTCGAGCTGTCTTCACGCAAAAGAGACACTAAATGAACTTGAATGGGTGGATGAAAGCCTCTCTCATCTTAAAAGGTCACCTCCTTTTACGAGGTCACCAACATGTCCACTAATTGCAATTCCCACTCCTTCCTGTTGGAGTCTCTCAAGGACTCCTCCTGAAGCTGGGTCCTCTTGCATCCCTCCATTTGCTCCCCTTTATTACACACCGCCCCACCCTCTTTCTAAAATGCAGATCCCATGATGTCACTCCCTTCCTCAGAAGCCATCAGTGGCTCCCCATTGACTCTTAATAGAAATTCTAAATTCCAAATCATGCTTGTTCAGGCCCTTCATGGTCTCTTCCAGCTGCCTTCCCTAGTCCTTAGTCCCACTACAGGCTCACTTTCAGCATGCTTTAACCTATATCCCAGACACAGCAAGTAATTTCTGCCTTCTTTGCCATTATGCTTTTGTTTCTTTTACCTGGAGTAATACCCGTCCTTTCCCATCTCCCTGCTTTTGAAACTTTTCTCATCCTTCAAGACACACTTCAAATGGCTCTTCCTTTTCAGAACCTGCTATCTCAAGTGACTCTCTTGTCCCATAGCACTTTGTCCCCATAATACAGCCAAGTGCTAGAATTCACTGAATGCACATTTGTCTTCCCCAGTAGTAAAAGCTACTATGTGTTATTAATCACTGTGGGCAGCACCCCCTGTCCCACATCCCATTGCTTGGCATAGACTAGGGACTAGATAAATTGTGGAATTGAAGGGTTTTCTGCAAGCTGTTTTAGGAAATATGGAGGCTGACAGATGAGGGTGGGGGTTCGGTGACTGGCAGAAATCCAGGCAAATAGGAGTGTGGGCAGAGGAGTCAGCCTGGAGAACGACCAGGAAAGATGCGGAGGTTTCCTGGAGGCATGCTCTAGTGGTCGGGAAGCCCGCTTCCCATGATGACATGCTATTTTCCCATCTGTCAGAACTGGGCGGCCTGTTTCCTTCCTCAGCCTCTTCCTCTTCTCTCCGGGTCCCGTCTCTGGCTGTTCTCCAGGGGAAATTTATATCTGTAATGGTGGAATAATTAGCTCCCAAACCTGGCATGCATTAACCTTGAATTGATGGTGTCAGCTAATCAGAGAGGGAGCAGGAGGGCTCAGGAGTTACAGCGCCTCTAACAGCTCTCCTTTCTGCGGGGCCTGGCTGGAGCTGATTGGCTTCCAAACCCTGAGAGAGTCCTTGCGCATGTTTTCACGCTGAGGTAAGAGACATCACTGTAGGGGTTCCCCCGTTCTGTGTCCAACATCGGTCATCATTTTAGTCAAATATTCGCCGAACCCCAAGTCAATGAAACAATGTATTTCTTCCCACAGTGATATTCTTACCTGTGGACCTCCAGTTGCTCAGGCAACAGGGAGATACCCTGTTAGTATATTACCCCTACTTACTAACTGTGTACACCTGGACTAGCTACTGGGTGTGAGTCTCTGTTTTCTTAACTGTAAGATGAAGATAATTATGATATCTACTTTATAGGGTTGTTGTATGAATCAAATAAGCTCATACACAGATGTTCAGTCCATAATGTGAGCTGTTATGACTATTACTTAATCCAGGTGAGCACCATGACACTGCATGTTCTCCAGGCCTCGGTTTCCCTCACTCTAAAATAGGGAGTGGGACTTGGCCATCATTAAGTCTCATCTGGAATGCTAAGATGCGACCGTTCTTAGGTTTTCCCTCCACCCTGACTATGTGCCCAATTCTCCTGCTATTTCTTATCACCCAAAATCTTGCTTGATTTGTTCCATTCAGTGATGTAAAAAATTTTAAAAATGTCTCCAATAATAGTCGTTAACAGTCCTAGTAATTCGACGATGGAGAGAAGAGATTTCCCTTAAGAGCTCCAATTAAAGCTGCCTCCTGCAGTCCAGGAAAGTCACTGCACCATCACCAGCTGATTGCTAGATAATTTTTTTTCTCTGGCAATCAACCATATCAGTTCACACTATAATCCTTACATCTGCATAGTATTTTACAGTTTAGAGGGCTTTTCCATCTCTATCATCTCATTTCACCCTCCCAATAATCCCATGGCAGAGCTGGAGTAAATATAGTGTCACTCCCGTTTGATAGACGGGAACATTCATTCATTCGTCTGCTCATTCATTCCACGAACGTTTATGGAATGCGTTTTGTACCAGCTGCCGCAGCTCAGATGCTTGGCATATGTGGCTGAGGTGTCACTGCTCTAAGTAAGGGGTGGCTCTGGGTCAGGGCTCAAGACCTCCTTGTGCTGGGTTCAGTGTGCCTGCACCCCCAACACTGCTCTCTTGCAGTGTGCCCCGTCACTACTCCTGAATCCTGACACTGAAGCCCGCATTAAGATAGCATTGCAGCTGAGGTGCACCCTTGACTTCCTCTGCTCAGCCTTAGCCACCTGCTAACTTGCTGCTCACCCATCAGCCCTAGCTCCTCTTCTGTGAACCCTGCCCCGACCTTGCCCTTCTGTCCCCCTCCCTCCTTTGTGCCTGTGGATCCATCTCTACTACCACATTTACCACATAATATTGTAGTAGTTTATGTACCTGTATATCTGTACCTGTTCCCCCACCCCCTCCACATACATCCCACCTATATATAAACCCACTAGACAGGAAATTCGGGAGGAAATTCGGGACCCTCATATGATCCCTGCATCGCCAGAGTCAAGCCCAGCTCCCGGCATGGGCTCAGTGTTGAATGGACAGAGTCATTTTGAATTGGTCCTTCCTCTTCCTGAGTAATGTTTGGTATCTCATACCCTCTGGGTGTGGATGAATGAGAAAGGGGAGAGGGAGAGGAAGTAGGGAGGAGAGAGTTATGAAAAATGGAAGCTGGAGACCGCACCTGGTACCTTTCTGCTTCTCAGAGCAGATTGTTTTAATATGGGATGCCTCTGTTTATAGATGTTCAATAGCTGTAAATGGCTTGTGCATAAGAAACCTCCTCCCATTCCACCCTTACTCATCTCCCACAGACCCTGGGTCAGGAAATTAGAAAGACAAAAAGCAGCCAGGTGACTTGCTTAGAGGAAATGAAAAGGAATTCATGCGGACTGTGGCTCAAGTGCTCCGGCTGCCTTGTTAGTAGTTAATATCCCCACATAAGGTGAGTCAGTGGTCCCAAAGTTCAAATAACTTGCCCACGTTCACATCGCTGGCCGAGGTGAAATCTGACCCGAGGATCCCTGGTCCTTGTTGAGGCCACTGCTCTTTTTCTACTGCACTCCTCAAAAGAGTGTGGAGAAAGATCCAGAGGGAGTCTGGGATGGCCCCATGAGGAAGTGAGATGAGGGAGCTGAAGGCACAGGCGTAGTCAGGAGCACTACCAATGACCCCAGGCTCCATCGGTACCAGGCAGAAGGGTCTCAGTGTAAAAAAAAAAAAAAAAAAAAAAAATTACTTAATGACACGTAATAGAGCACAGTAAGGAAGACTTTCTTCGGGACGCTTGCAATAGGTAGAGAAACTACAGCAATGGGGTTTTGCAGTGTGAGAGAGAGATTGGGCTCAGCTCCAAATACACCATGGGAGAGTAAGAGTTTATAACCAGGGAGCAGGGTGGGGTCAGTGGATAGAAAATGACTAAGAGGAACTATCAGAAGTGAGAAGGATTCTGGCTAAACCCACCTAAAAGATTTTTGCTGAAGGCAGGCCAGGGTGATCAGACCTCACCTAGGAGAGGGCAGAGGGTGCAGAAGCTGAGCAGACATCAAGCGTGTTCAGATATCAAAGGTGGGGTGGGGGTTCTTGCTAAAACTGGATTTTACAAGAAAATGCACACATGGACCTAAGAGAAGGTCCAGTAGCCTGGTGAAGGTTTGATCAAGCAAAGAATCTTTGTCATTAGATACAAATTAGGTCAAGAGGTGGGAAAGGGCGATGCCTGGAGAAGGTTACATTGAGCCTGGAGAGTGGTAGGGGTCTCTGTAGGTAGGCTCTGCCTCATCTTTGTCTGTGGTTACCTTACCTGCAAAGAGTCCCTGAGCCCAAGAAGATGGGCCAGGAGGTGAGGCCTCAGGGCCATTTATCCTGAAGGGACCACCAAGGAGGGGCAGATGGGGGCCAGTGACAATCCTCTGAAGGGTCCCTGAAGCCAGAGCCCCAAAGCTCTTGTGAGGGAGAGGGTTGCTCTGCTGGTGTGTGTGTGTGTGTGTCTGTGCGTGCGCACACATGTGTGAAGGTGGAGGTTGTCTGACCCTTCAGGAGTGTAAACTGACCCCTGTTCAGTGTGGTTATCTGGGCTATTGTCCCTGGCATCACCGACAGTGCCATCTGCAGTAAATCTCCCTCCACTTCAGCTGGCTCCTGTTCCATATGACCATTTGGGTCATGTCCCCCAACCCCACAGGGGCCTCTGCCAGACCAGCTCTCAGGCAAGGCAGTTAACTCGTTTTTCCAGACAATGACTCATGAGAAAATATCTCTGATTTGTGGGAACACGATGGATCTGGGAGCTGGCAAATGGCCATGGGGCAGGGACTGTGACCTGAGCACAGAGTGCCAGCTCCCTCCCGTCTCTGGTTTTGCTCAGCAGCAGTTCCCACCTAGAGGCTCAGGCTGAGCTCTAGCTGCTCTCCCCAGCCTCCACCAGGATGACCCCAGCACCGTGGGCCCTGACAGAAAGACCTGGAGCCAGGTCCTCGAAGGAGGGACTCAGGGATTGAGATCAGAATGAAGCAGAGGCCCTGCCCGTGACTTGCCTGCTGAGATCATGATGACATTGTCCTGCACTTGCACTCCACAGCGACTTGTCCCTACTAGCTAGTGAGATCGTGGTGTGTGTAGAATCTTCAGAGATTATGAACTGCCTTGTTCAACCATAACTTACAGGCTGGGGAAATATTATTTGAATTATATGTGGCTTCTTCACTCATTAATTCAGTCAACATTTGCTAGCACCTGCTCTGGGCTAAGCCTTGTGGTAGGTCCTGGGGACTCAAAGAGGTATAAGACATGGTATATAAGACCCCCGGAGGGAGGGGTTCACAGACAACTGGAGGAGAGAAAGTTGTAAACAAGCAACCCACGATGTAAGGCGGGAAGTGCCACGATAGAGAAAGGGGCCTGAGGAGGTGGGAGAAGAGAGGCGGGAGGGCGTGACTACCTGGGACTCTGAGCAGACTCAGTAGGGAGGTAACACCTGAACTGGTTCTTGAGGATGAGCAGCAGGGCCCTTCTCAGTGGAGGGAACAGTCTGTGCAAAGGCCAGAGATTGTGAGGGTAAGAAGGAGTCTTAGGAAGACATCAGGGTAGGAGACAGAAAGAGGAGTGTCAAGAGGTGGGCCTGTGACCCATTGGGAGAAGCCAACAAGTTTGGGCTTTATCACATAGGCAATGGAGAGCCAACAGAGGATTTAACTGGAGAGCTGCTCACTTGGCATACAGAGCATGGGAACAGGCTCATCTGCTAGAGAAGGGCGCCAGGGTGCAGGTCATGTGGTCGGTGCCTGGAGAGGCAGTGAGATTGAGATGGAGAAACCTTTATGATGAGGCTGCAGACCAACTGTGCTGCCCCCCTTGCTAATCAACTCTGTGGACCAGTAAGAAAGGTATGTCTGGGCGCAGTTGTTCACGCCTGTAATCCCAGCACTTTGGGAGGCAGAGGCGGGCAGATTACGAGGTCAGGAGATCGAGACCATCCTGGCCAATATGGTGAAACCCCGTCTCTACTAAAAATACAAAAATTAGCCGGGTGTGGTGGCGTGCACCTGTAATCCCAGCTACTCTGGAGGCCGAGGCAGGAGAATCTCTTGCACCCGGGAGATGGAGGTTGCAGTGAGCCGAGATCACGCCACTGCACTGTAGCCTGGTGACATGAGCGAGACTCCATCTCAAAAAAAAAAGAAAAGTGTAGATGACTCAACAAACTTCAGTCCCTAGAGCTGGTTGGAAGAGCAGTGCCGGACGTACATCTTGTCCCATTAAGGGCGGCACATAATCATTAGCAGTAGATCATGCTCCAGCCAATATATAAACGTCGACATAAACTCACAGAAGTTTAGAGCAGGAAGGGTCTTATACCATCTTTTCATTAAGTTTTATTTTTCCATTGAGTTCTGAGACTAATAATCCTCCTCCTTTCCCCCTTTTCTAATGATCAAAGACCTACTTTTATTTTAAAGATGGGAAAATTGAGATCCTGAAAATGTACACGAATTGCCCCGGATCCCACTTGTGGCCAACGGCAGTGTTAGAACGCCCAAAGACACACGTGGGGCTGTGACTCTTCCGATTATGAAAGGATACTGCTGCAAAGTACCTACAGGTGGGGATAGACGGATACAATCGCTTAGGAAACTCGTGGAAGAAAAAAAACCCACTCTCCTCTTCTTGAATTATCTCGATCCCCAGACCAGAGGTTATTGGTTTGCCAGCCATGTTTTCTCAGTTTCTGCAAGATTGGCCTTCATATCCCGAGAAGAGATAACAGGACAGTGAGAGGAGTGGAGAAAACACCCCCCTTCTTTCATTGCTGCCTGTTCCGGTCAGGGAACCTGTGTGACTCCAAAAGCGGCCTTTCTCCTCTGAGCATGCTAACAGAGGGTTCAGTAGAGAGTACTGTATTAAATAATGCAGCCCTCCTTCTTTCTTCCATGCCAGAGAAGTTTACAAAACAGGGAGGAAGGCTTCCTACTCCTCACAGCCAGGATTCCCTGCTCTGGCTCTCGGCTGCTGCCTCAGGGTGAATCTGTTGCTACGGTCACTGGGGCATCTCTGCAGGTATGTATTTTACACGTAACTCACTAGGAAGGATGAATTCAAAATGTTCTCTTTTACTCCTATCTAGGGCTGCTATATTTAGCAATAAAAACCCAGGACATCCAGTTAAATTTGAACTTAAATTAAACAATCAATGCTTTGTTAGTATGAGTATGTCCTAAATAGTGTATCATTTGATGTTTATCTGAAACTTAAATGTAACTGGGCATCCTGGTATTTAATGTGACAACTATACTCCTACCATAAGGAAAATGGCCCGTATCCCTTTTCTCTGCCTAGAGAGCAATTGCTTACACTCGTTTTTGCTACGATGCTCTCCTTGGAACTTGTTAAAATAATTGGTCAAAATATACAAGTGCCTGGTGAGTTCAGATGCCTGCATTTCTAGAATAGTGTGAGAAATGGAATCCAAATGGCAACACTTCTGCTGATGAGTCACCAGCGGTGTGTATGTGCCTGCTGCCAGTTCCTTCTTTGACTGGACTGAAAGGTCAGAGGAGTGAAAAACAATAGCCAGCCACCGACTTCTACCGGAGCCCAGGCCATTAAGCACCTTCGATTTTCAATGGGCTGTTTTGGTGTTGGTAACCATTATGGTTAATGTGTAATTAGACCATGGAAAACACCTGCTTGAAGCCAGGGCTTGTCCCTGCTCTTTAAGCCATATCTTTACTGATTGAACTATTAATAATTTGCTCATATCTGAGAGAAGTATCCTCCCTTCCCAACCCCAGTCATTTAGAACTAATGTAACCCTTTAAAAGTTACAGAATAAAATTCACACACAGTGAAGGAAATTAAATCGTCTGTGGACATTACCCAAGAGGATGGCAAAAGAGTTTCTGGAATGCCCCAAACTCTAATCGAGGTGACCTGGGTAATGTCCTGGCGGAGGAAAGAAGTTGTGACTAAGGCTGACATGTCTTCGGTAGAATTACATGGTCTCTGAAGAACAGCAGAGTTTGCCAGTAGGGATGGTCAGCTCGGAGCCTTGAGATAGGAAACTCGCAGAACAAGAATTCGGTAGTGTTTTTCCAGGGCCTTCCAAGGGAGAGAGGCTGTAATCTGCCAGAAATGTTTTAGGACATTGGAAAGGTTGTCACTGATGGAGAAAGGGTAGTTCACGAGACCTCAGCACAGGTCTGGGTGACAGTCCCTCTAACTGCCACCAACTTCCTTTTCCTTAGCTTTTATTTCAGCTCAAGAAGTGATGTTCTTTTTATAATTTGGCTTCCCTTTTGAATTTGTTTTTGGGGTTACCAGCACTGACTGTGTTGCATAACCTACCTTCCTTCCTTCCCTTTCCCTTCCTTCCTTTCTTCCTTCCTTCTTTCCTCTTTCCTTCCTTCCTTCTCTCTTTCCTTCCTTCTCTCCTTTCCTTCCTTCCTTCCCTCCTTCCTCTTTCCTTCCTTCCATCCTTCTCTCCTCCCTCCCACCCTCCCTTCCTTCCTTTCCTTCCTCCTTCCTCTTTCCTTCCTTCCTTCTATCCTCCTTTCCTCCCTCCCATCCTTCCTTCCTTCCTTCCTTCCTTCCTTCCTTCCTTCCTTCCTTCCTTTCCTTCCCTCCCTTCCTCCTTCCCTCCCTCCCTCCTTCCTTCCCTCCTTCTCTCCCTGCCTCCCTTCCTCCCTCCTTCCCTCCTTCCCTCCTTCTCCCCTTCTCTCCTTCCTTCCTTTTTCTCCTTCCTTCCCCAGCTTCTTGTTCTTTTTCCTCTTGTTGTTGTTGTTCTTGTCCTTCTTGTGATCTAATTCTTAGAATACATTTTTCAAGTGGAGTTAATTCCAGTTTGTATAAGAGCCTCTTGTGACTTGGGTTGTATGAGCTGATTTCCTCTAAGGCTGGATAACTCTCAGAGCCCTGGCAAAATCAAGTTCCTGGGCTTGGCATGCTGGAGGGCAGGCCCTGGAACACAGCAGCCACACCTAGGCCTTCTGCCTGGCCTGGCAACACCTCTGCGTTCTCTTGAACTTGGTCAGGAGAACATATGATATGCAGTTTTGTGTTTTCTAACCAATCTTGTTTCGTTCCACTTTATGTGAATTCTTATAGAATTACACAAATGAAAAGGAGGTACAAACAAGCAAACTAATACATCAGTGAATATTAGGCATCTTATCCAGCTAAATATTATCTTTAAAATAAAAAAAAATTCAGCCCTCCTAGGCGAACTGAGGCGAGGGGAGGCAGTGTCCCTACGGCTAATGAGTCCAGGACCCCAGCACCACAGATTTGGCATTTCAGTTTGCCTGCTGGACATTCCATTCTCTCAGCCATCTGAAAAATGGGCCCCAGAGCCTTTACATTAAACAGCTATTCACTGCCAGGCTATTCTTGGCAAGATGCCAATTGGTCAAACATTCTGTGTGGCTGTGGAAAAAGGGAGAAGCTGTTTGCAACTGCAAATGCATATAGAGCAGGTATACCTTTGTAATCACCTTATACATCATATATGATCTGTGAGGAAACTGTGCACAGAGGCGGGGGTTCTTACCCCAGGGAAGACTGGCTGGCACATCCAATGCCATCACCGCACCGTTATGGAGATTGTGTTTGCCATGTGGATGCCGAGCCAAAAGGAATGTCTGGGGCGATATCTCCAGTTTCCCTCCTTTTGGTTATATTTTTAGGTCTTATTGTCCAGGAGGCTGACTTCAATAATATAAGAAGGAGGCAATGAATTCAAGGCTTATTCATCCATTCATGAAATAAATGTTAACAGAGTACCTGCTATGTGCCCAGCACTATGACCCCTTCTAGCCTAACAGGAGCAAATGTGAGAAACAAACATCTTGTTTGACTGGTTCAGAGGTGACCAACATGTGGTTTGGTAGCCTGGACTGGTATCTGGTTGGGTTTATTAGAACTGCACATCACCATGAGGTCCTGAAGTTGGGAGTGGAGCCAACGCTAGGACAAAGCTGGGAGGGCAGGACAGGACAGATGTCCAGACCTAGGCAATAATCCAGGATGCTCCCTGACATCCAAATCCAAGGCCCCATGTAGAGTACTTGAGTCTTATTATCTACATCACATGGTTTGAGCCAGGAAAATAGCTGGCAAGGTAAGTGGTTAAAATACTGGGTATGGTGTCAGGAGCTAGAAAAGCTGTAAGAATGAGAGGGGAAGCATCAGATAAAACTGCCAGGATGACACAAGGGAAACATCTCTCTATCCAACCATCTGTCCATTCATCCATCATTCCACCTACCCACCTATCTATCCACCTATCCACCTGTCTACCTTTCTATCCATCCATCCATCCATCCATCCAGCCACCCACCCACCCATCCATCCACCCATCTTTCCATCCATCCACCCATTCATCCATCCATCCACTCATCCATTCATCCAGCCAGCCAACCACCCACCCATTCATCCTTCCATCCACCAATCCATCCATCCATCCATCCATCCATCCATCCATCCATCCATCCATCCGTCCATCCTTCCACCCATCCATTCATCCATCCATCCACCAGTCTGTCCATCCATCCATCCATCCATCCATCCATCCATCCATCCATCCATCCATCCATCCATCCATCCATCCATCCATCCATCCATCCATCCATCCATCCATCCATCCATCCATCCATCCATCCATCCATCCATCCATCCATCCATCTGTCCATCCACCCATCCATCCATCCATCCATCCATCCGTCCATCCATCCATTAACCTGTCCATCCATCCATCCACCCACCCACCCATCCATCCATCCAGCCAGCCAGCCAGCCAGCAAATACTTATCAGTATCCGTTCTGTGAAATACAAAGACAAATAAAAATATACTGGCTACCCTTAAGGAGCTTAAGAGCATAGTAGGGAAGAAAGGCAAGTAATAATGATTATAAATACTAGTTGAGCCTTGCTATATTCAATGCATTTTTCGTTCCAGTTCCCCAAACCTTTATTCCCATGGGGTGGCACAAGGAAGGCCAGGTGTTATCTGTTCCTGCTGTGGGTTGCGTTATAGGAGAGGAGCCCTAAGCCTAGGGAACCCAAATATTTCATAATGGACAGTAAGCCTACCTGCTCTTTGCATTGAAGAGAGACACTGTATCTTCTGAGGCTATTTACTTTACAAACATTCTTGAAAAGATTGTAACCAAAGTAGTGTCTCTGCTCACAAGATGTGCAGAAACACAAAGACTCTTGGAAAAATGCTTCCCAATGACGAGAGATTTTATCTTTCAGGATGACAGTGTTTTGGAAACAGTGAGAAAAAGATACTGAGAGAAGTCCCTAGCCTGGGTTCCCAGACAGCCTTTTACCTTCCTCTGGTAGGACTCAATCCTGGTGTTGGTTACCCTAGACTAGGCCAGTGAAACAGGTAAGTTCAGAAGAGGGAACAGGGGTGGCAGCACTGGACACTCTCTCTTCTACTGGCGAATCAAAAACTTTGTGAAAAACATGGATTCATCCTATTAGCATCTTGGGGCAAGCATCTAAATAGAAAAGTAGTCACCCTGAGTAGGCATGTGGGGTATGGGGGGTATGTTGTCTACATTTCAATGTGATGATCTCAGGGAAGAAGGACATTAAAATCTGTTGAGGACCAATAATGTACCAGGCCGTGCAATCATTTCTACAACCTTCATTTCATTTAATCTCATAGGAACTTTTTTTTGTTGTGACAAAATACACATAACATAAAATTTATCATTGAAATCATATTAAAGTATACAATTCAGTGGCATTAAGTCCATTCATGAGGTTGTGCAACTGTCACCATGGTCTTGTGCCAGAACATTTTCATCACCCCAAACCAGAAACGCTGTACCCATGAAGCAGTTACTCCACATTCCTCTTGCCCCAGCCCTGGAAACCATTCATTTGTTTCTGTCTCTGTGGCTTTGCCTGTTCTGAATAGTCATCATCATCTTTGATAGAGATCCTGTTATTCCCAGTTTACAGATGAGGAAGCTGCAGCTTGGAGGAGCTCACCTCCTGTCCAAGGTTGCAGAGCTCGCAGGAGGTGGATGTGATGGGTCTCTATGAGCTCCCCAGGTGGAGGAGGAAGGTGTCAGTCTTGTTGCCCTCACATCACCCTCAGGAGCACACCTGCTGTTACTGTGTTCCGGGAAGAGGTGGGGGAGTGGGAGTCCCGCCCACCGGGCTTGAATCAGAGGGAGGCAGGAAGGAGAGGGGGTCCAGGTGGAGAGAGAGTCCAGGCTGTGGGTAGGAGAGGCTAGTAAGCAGCAGGGACAGGCCCCATGGTGGTGAGAGGCTCTCTCTTGCTAGAGTGCTGCCTGGGGCAGGGCAGCACCGGCAGTGCAGGGGGAGCTTCTAGTGCAGTGGGCTTCGGCCCACACACCCCCATTTAACAGCTTTGTTGACTTAGATGGGCCCCTGCAAGCAGACGCTCTGGGAAGGCAGCCAGTTCAGGTTTCTTTTTCTTCAGGGAAACCAGACCTGTCTTTGGTTGAAAGTCTCTCTGGTCTGCTGCCAACACCTCCAGGCTGTCTGGGGGGCTGAGTGCCTGAATGAGAGCTCATGAATGGCCTCAGGTCAGAGACATCTGCCAACAAGTGAGCTGAGGGAGCCTTTTGTTCATTTCCTGGGAACCTGCAGGAAGCTGGGGCAGGGCTGCCCACCTACTGCAGGCTGGGCCCTCAACATTCCCTCCTCCTTGAGCCTCACGGGGGTCACTTTCTGGGCCTTTACTCAAGCCGCTGGAACTCGGGGACCCCCTTTTCTTGCCTGAGGGGAGCATGGTAGGTGTTTGGGGGTGTTCCTTCACAGATTCCTAAAACTCAAGAGGCTCACGGTCTGTCCTCTGTGGAATGTGGGTCTCCCCCTACCCTCAGTCCCCCTGGGAAGCACAGCGGGGAGGAAAATGTGGGCCCGTCCTGGGTGTCCTAACTCATCCTCTGTAGAGGGACCCTCCTCCTTGAGTATCTCTCTCACCCAGGGTGTGGCATCCCTTGGTCCCAAGGGTCCTCAGAGGGTTAAGCGTTGAACAAAAAGAGCCCTTCCAGATGGGCTGTGCCTTAGCAGCTGTCGTGACGGGCCCCGCCAGCCTCCTGGGCCTCTGGACACAATCATGACTGTATCTGGCTGTACCTGGCTCCAATCAGATGAGCTTCGAGGTGAGGCATGTGGCTTCCTTCTGGCAATGAACTGTCTGGATGAACGTGACCCCCATAGATGTCTGTCTGCCTGCCTCCCCCTCACCTGGCATCTCTGGAAGGAATTTCTAAAAGCAGCCTGACCCCACGGCTGAGTGTGCTCCTGGGGGTCCGGATGGTGACCTTACAGAACCTAATGAGGGGGCAGGTGGGCACGGGAAACACCTGGATGCCTGCAAAGATGATCCTGGGATGAGTACCCTATTCTCACTTGGCATAGCAGGCACAGAGGCAGAGCAGCCCTGGTTCACCCAGCCCCGCCACAGGCAGCCATGTAAACTTGAATAAAGAAATCCCTTTGCCTCAATGAGCCCTTTCTCACCTGTAAAAGGGGATAATATGTTGCTGAGTTGCTGTGAGTCTTAAATAAGAGAATGCATGTGAAATACCTGGAAAATACATAACAAATATAAGTAGTTATTCCAGATTAACTAATAATAATACTAAATAATATTGACCCTTCAATCTGACACCAACCTAATCTGAAAGAATAAACAGGTTTACTCAGGGCCCAGCATCTCTTGGTGAGTCCTGAGCCTGTCCCAGCCTTTCCTGGGCCGTTTCTCTGATATGCTGCCTTGTCTGATGTCTGTTTGACCCAGCAGCGGACCCTGCACTCTGTGTTTCTGACTTCCAGACCTCTCTCTGGGAAGCAGCCCCTCAAGCATACAGCTCTATCACTAAAGGCTGCAAGCTGCCTTTCCGATTCCTGAGTGAGCACAGCTGGCGTCTGCTCTGCTTCTTGAGTCTGTCAGACTCCTCACCCTCTCTGCTTAGCTACTTTTGCTTAGAATGATTGAGCATGGATGTCTAATCCTTACTGTCCTGTGGCTCAGGAGGCAGAGTAGTAGCATGGTGCTACTAGTGTGCTTTGGACCTAGATGGATGGTTTGGGTTCAGGTGCTGGCTCCATCATCAGCTCACTCCACTGGTGACAGGCAGCAAGTGTTTTCACCTCTCTGCCTTAATTTCACCCTTAATATTCATGCCTATCCACTTCAGGGCTATGGGGAAGATGAGATGAGCTGTAGACACACAGGACTCAGAACAGAGCAGGGAAGAGGGAAAGGGATTCATGGCTTTTAGTTGTTAGCAAGACCTTAAATCCTGTGGGTCTGCCTAGAAACCATCTGGGCAAGGGGAAAGCCTGGGCGAGGGGGTAGACGGCTGTTCTAGTTTCTAGATATGAGAGCTAGAGCTGGGGGGACGGTAGGAGAGAGGAAGAAAACGAACATTTCTTGGTGCCTGTTGGGTGTCAGCCTCCTAGGTGTTTGCCCTGTGTTTATTCCCTTCCCTTGATGAGAACCCTGTGGGGCAAAGGATGTGTTTTGACTCTACGGCCAAGGAGGAAGCTGGATGAGGGAGTGGGACACCTTGCCCAGTCTCAGTTAGCACACGATGAGTCAGAGTTCAATACCAGGTGTGTCTAAAAAGCCAATTCTTCCCTCATTACCGTTCACCTCTTCCTATTGGCTGAAACTAGTGCAGTTTCCTATTGGCTGAAACAGAAGGGGGACTGTTATTCCAGACCTATTCACCGTCTCCTTGTTTGGACATATTTTAAGAGCCGCCCTAAGCGATTATGTGACAACCTACAAAAACTAAATACAAGTTCCTCATCGCAAACGTTCCAAACTGCCCTGGCAGCTTTCAGATCAACTTGCGAACCTGCTGAGGGTGGTTCTGCCAGCAATCTGTCCCTCTGTTGACCTGGGGACTTGATTGTACATGTCTATCATTTATGGCCATAACGAAGTTAGACTCATGGCTGGCTCTATGACATTTGTCACTTAACATTAACTTGAGCTTTCATTAAAAAGTGTTCCTTTCACCAGAAAAAAAAAAAAAGAAGACTGCTCTCCTTCACATTAAAAGCCATCTTGAACCTTCTTATATTTTCTGGGACTTAGACATCTTCAAAAACAATGAATACTGCAGTTTTCATGAATAGCAATTCCCCAGGCTTGGGTAGACAAAAGTCTCCAGTAGTTGAGGCTGTAGAAATGGGAGCTTGGAAGACAGGGAGTTGGCCCAGGTGGTAAGTGGGAGATGCTTCGGCTATGGAAATCCCAGGAGACGTGCAGCACAGGGCAGTCCAGAAGGACAACCCACGTCAGCTCATCCCCCAGACATGAAGAGAGGAGTTAGGTGGCTGACGCCGCACAGTTGTCGAGAGCAAGCTGCTCCTGTGAGTGGGGAACGAAATCTGGGGAGCAGAGGGATTCAGAGGAAGGTGGAGACCCAGACCCCTCCCTGGGGAGCTCTCTGGGGGATGGCTGATGTCAGAGAATGGCACTGGAAAGAAACCCTCTGTGTTTGGTTCCACCGGATCGGGGCGCTTCTTCTGGAGGAAGGCAGAGGAAGGTGAAAGCAACTTCTTATTGAAATGCTGAAACTTCCCCATGTGCTCATCCATTACCAGGCCAAAGTAGGTGGAAATAGCTCCCCTTGCCTTCCCTCTGCAAACCATCATTCCCGCCTTTCCTTCGTGGTCTGTGGACTGTCATCTCCAGACAAAAGAAAAGGCAGCCAAGCGCAGCCCCTTCACACACCCAGGACACAACAGAGTGGGTGGCAAAAAAAGATCTAGCTGGAGGAGGGAGGAGAGGCAGCTGGCTGCCTCTGAGGCCACAGACAGAGGCCAATGTTCCGTCCTCATCCTAGAATGCTACAGCTGGGAAGGACCCCAGGGCCTAGCTGCACTCATCTGCCAGGGAGCCAAGATCCAGAGGAGGAGGCATGAGCATACAGCCCAACACAATTTGTTCATTCAGCAGCAGGGCCAGTGTCTCTTGGAGCAAAGGTGGGAGCTAACCCTCGCGCAAATTATCTTGGATCTTCTGCAGATACTTGCTTCTGAGGGAGGCAATTCTGGTGGCCTGGGTGAAACTGGCTTACATTGCAAGAGAAATACCTTCTTTCGCTAAAACTACTTTTCTTTTCCTTCTTTAAATTTTTTTTTTTTTTTTTTTGAGACAGAGTATTACTCTGTCTCCCAGGCTGGAGTGCAATGGCATGATCTTGGCTCACTGCAACCTCTGC
This sequence comes from Rhinopithecus bieti, assembly GCF_001698545.2. Lineage (NCBI taxonomy): Eukaryota > Metazoa > Chordata > Mammalia > Primates > Cercopithecidae > Rhinopithecus > Rhinopithecus bieti. The sequence continues at coordinate 4,894,225 of NW_016814045.1, read as the reverse complement.
CTTCAGGTACAAGTAATTCTCATGCCTCACACTCCTGAGTAGCTGGGATTATAGGCACCTGTCACCACACACAGCTAACTTTTGTATTTTTAGTAGAGATAGGGTTTCACCATGTTGGCCAGACTGGTCTTGAACTCCTGGCCTCAAGTGATCTGCCCACCTTGGCCTCCCAAAGTGCTGGGATTACAGGCATGAGCCACCACACCCGGCCTGAAACTACTTTTCTTTAGGTATATAAGGAAACACCAATTAAACCTCTACCAACAGACAAACCCATGAGTGGATGTGGTCCATGGTGACTGTTCCAGCTCTTCCACTTAGGCTGTGCTCCCCATGTGTTCTGAGCAGTTTGCTTTGTGTCCTCACAATGGCTCAGTGCAGCAGGCATTGCTATCACTCCCTGTGCCAGTCAGGGCCCTTCAAGAGCAGATGCCAAGATGGGGTTAGATGTCCCTGAGATGTATCAGGCAGGAAGTCCATGAAGGTAAAGGCGGAGGGTCGGTGTGGGTCTGGCATCTGTAGAAGGAAAAACTGGGTAGAAAGAGCCACAGACAGCACTGCGGGGAACTACCCTCCTTGAAGCAAGTCGCTTGTTAGGAGGACTCAGTGTCCAGCAGGAATGGCCTGGAACTAAAGTCCCTGGTGGCCAGTCCCTTTCTGGGCACAGCCTGGGGGATTTGGTGGCCAGGCCTCTGCAGCAGCCATCCCAGCTCCTCTCCCTGGGGTGGAGTGGGGTGACCACAGGAACATTGTCACCCCTACTCTGAACCCTTACTCAAGACGTGGTCAAGCAGGTTCTCTTGAAGGAGGTCTGAACAGCATTTCTGTGGTTTACAGATTAGGAAACTGAGGCAGAGAGGTTAAGTCACCTGTCCAAGTGTTTTGGTAGCTACTGTTGTGAGGAGGAATACATGAGCCTTTGAAAGATTCTGAGTTCATGGAACGAAAGGTTTCTGTCTCTTAGATACATACTTCAAATAATTCACAGTCTTTTCATCGTTGATGTGGCCTGGTTAATGTTGCTGCCCGTTCTGATTGACAACTTTCATTCCTGAAAGGCTGCTGGGTGACAGCAGGAATGCCTCTGCACCGTTGGCCCTGTGGGCATTGGATAAGCCTGGGCGCTGGGGCAGGCGCCAGGCCAGATGCTGGGTGACCTCTGTAGTGAAATGCAGCCCTGGTTTCCTCCAGCCTCCATCTCTCCTGGGGAGATTAACATTATTGAATCTCTACAACATCCTAGAACATCCTAGGCAGGAGGTTTTCTTTATTTTATTTTATATTTTATTTTATTTTTTAAATTTTATTTTATTTTATTTGAGACAGGGTCTCACTCTCTCATCTAGGCTGGAATGCAGTGGCAAAATCATGGCTCACTGCAGCCTTGAAACCCCGGGCTCAAGCAATCCTCCGGCCTCAGCCTCCTGGGTAGCTGGGTCAGCAGATGCACACCATCATCAGCTAGTTTTCTTTATGTTTTGTAGAGTTGAGGTCTCACTAAGTTGCTCAGGCTGGTCTAGAACTCCTGGACTTGAGCAATCCCCCCGCCTTGGCCTCCCAAAGTGCTGGGATTATAGACATGAGCCATGTGTCCAGTTGGCAGAAGGTCTTAACATCCTTGTTTTTTGGACGAGGAAACTGAGGCATGGAGAGGTGAAGACTTGCTCAAGATCATACAGTGAATAAAGGGCAGAGCTGGAGTCTGAAGTCAGTCTGACCGACTGTGAAACCCACACGCCGTCCCGATACCATCCAATCCTGTGAGGTGAGGATTATCAGCCCTGTTTCATTGATGAGGAGACAGAGGCTCAGAGAGGGGGACTCATGTTCTCGAGGTCACACAGCAAGTCCATCGCAGCAGTGGGGCTGGAGTCCAGCCTCTCAGACTCCAAGGGCCTCAGGACAACCTTCCATCCTGGTTCAGCTAAGCCACTGCACTCTGAGGAGGGCACAGGCCCTGGGATGACAGGAACCTTTTGTTCTCCGGTCCCTGATTCCTGACCCCAGTCCCCACCTCCAGCTCTGTGGAGCTGGCAGACGGAGGAACGAGGAGGGACATCATGCCTTTCCTGCCCCTTTGTCCCATGGTCTGGGGCCCTGACTCTGCAATACCAGGGTGATCACTGATTCAAAAATTAGGAGGCTGGCCCAAGTCTTTGTGTCACTCTCTTGACCTTGGGTCACTAATTTGTAAAGTGGGGTGGTGAGGACGCAGTGAGGGGAAGGCTTTGGCACCAGCTTGGGGTTGTATGACCACATGGGGCAATGCGAGTATTACTATCTTTCTGTTGTCTTCCTCCTGCCCCATGGCCTGGCCTCCCTCAGCGCATCTGCTAGTCTGCAGCCGTAACCAGCGTGGAAAGCCGCCTGGCAGGTCACTCCGGACCGGACCCGCAGTGGCCTCCCCCCAGGTGGCTGGTCTGGCCTGCTGGACCACATTTCTCACGGTTCTCTTGCCCTCCAACCCTCCCCTCACTGAGCACTCTGTCCCCACCCTGCTTAGGGGAGAGTCTGTGACCCCCAGAGCAGGCTTCTGTGCTTCATCCCCCAGGGGGAGATTCCAGAGCAGACAACTCAGCTGCCTTTGTGACTGAAACCGAGAGGAAATGAAGGAGTATTTATGAAGTCGCTGCAACTTGCCAGGTGCTTTCACTATGCAACCCTCCCTGCAGCAGTCCCGAGCATGTGATCCTTAGTTTACTTCTGATGAAAGTAAGGCTCAGAGGGGCCACCCGCCTAAGGGCGTGCAGCTGGAATGCGGGTAGCCAGGACTCCAGCTCTGGTCTGTCTCATTCACTTGGAAGCCAGGCCCCTTTCCTCCCTCCCACTCTGTGTGCGGGAGCTCCGTGATGGGGCAGCTGCCCCGAGGGAAGGTCCTTCTGACCGACAGTGTCTGTGGCTGGCGGTCCAGGAGGCAGAGCCAGGACTGGCAGTTTGGGCTCCGAGGACTGCCTCTTCCTCCTGGCTGCCAGGGAGTTTCCAGTCATCAGAAGAAACAGACTCTGGGAACAGCTCTGCCACCTGTCCCAGCCCTGCCCCAGCCTCTGAGCAACTGGAGCCCGGATGCCCTGGCTCACCCTAAGCTATCCCTAAGCAGGGTTGGGCCTGAAGGAGGCTCCCTACTGGGCATGGGCGAGGATCTTGGTCTTCCAGGTGGGACCCTGCCTGCCAGGGGACAGCCTCTTAGGTGGGTGGGAAAGAGCTCTGTACTTGGGGTCACAAATGTGGCTTCTAGCCCTGCTCCATCAAGGGCCAGCATGTGATTTTAAACAGGTCTCTTCTCTCTGAGCGTTCGTTTCTTAGTCTATAAAATGGGATCCTAACCTCCTCACTGCGGTGTGGGAGGGAAAATGAGTCAAGGCGTGAAAGTGCTGGAAACGGAAAGCCCTGGGCAGGACCTGCTCCATAATTTGCCAAGTTCAGTGCAAAAATGAAAAGGTGGGGCCGGGCGCCCTGGATCACACCTGTAATCTCAGCACTTTGGGAGACTGAGGCAGGCAGATCACTTGAGGTCAGGAATTTGAGACTAGCCTGGCCAACATGGGGAACCCTCTCTGTACAAAAAATTAGCCAGGCGTGGTGGTGCGCCTGTAGTCCCAGCTATGCGGGAGGCTGAGGTGGGAAGATGGCTTGAGCCTGGGAGGTGGAGGCTGCAATGAGCTATGATTGCGCCACTGTACTCCAGCCCGGGCGACAGAGCGAGACCCGTTCAATAATACCCAACAACACAGCATAACATATAAAACATAAAATAAAATGTAAATAAAAAATAAAAATGAAAAAGTGGGTCCCTTTGTTCACAAATTGTGAATTTCAAGGCCGTGGTGGCAGAGCGTTAAACCAAGCTCAGGGGCGCACGCCCTGAAGCCAGCGCTGTGCTGGCGTCCAGCGCTGCGCTGGTGTCCGGCGCCGTGGAGGGTCCCGCTTTGGCTCCCTGGAGGGTCCCGCTTTGGCTCCCTGGTCCGGTCCTGAGATCCATGCAGCGGATCCCTGCGCATTCGACGGGGCGCCGGCTCCATCTAGCGGCGCAATGACGAACAGCACCAGCCGCTCACACGCTGGGGGGCCTGGGGGCGCCTTAGACTCACACCCGCGGCAAGGTTTTCATCCGTCTCCATCGGTCACCACGTTCTCTCCATGGTCCTCCAGAGTCTCTCACATTGCTCCTGCCCCGTCATGAGTACTTTGGTCTACTCATTCGCCCACTCCCCCTGTTTTCTCAGGTGGTCCGCGAGGGTGGTGCGGTTCCTTGAGTTTCCCACGGTCCCTCCCAAGCTATTCTCTTGGGGTCTCTGGAGGCACACTGCCTGTAGCCCCTTTCCAGCCTGCAGCGCCATCTCACAACACCACCTCCTCGGAGCCCCTCTGTGGCTTTCTGCCACCTGCCGGGCAGGCCTGTTTCCTTCGTCCGGCATCCCAGCCCGCCTGTCCCATTCTGCGGTGTCCCGTTTCCGCCCCGGCCCGTCTATCAGCCTTCAGCATCCCTGCAGCCTCTGCTCCGCGCACACCACTCCCCTTCGCAAGACTTCCCTTCTCCTGCCCTCCTTCCTCCCGGCCCACCTCTGATAGGAAGCCTTCCAGGATTACCAGAACCCCCCGGGGTTGTCCTCCCTTTGTGTGAACAGCAGTGCGGAGGTGTTGGAGACAAAACGCCTATGTTGGAGTCGGAGGTAGCTAGATTAGGGGTGCGCATAGAATGGGCTTTGGGATTGGACCTGCTGACCTGAAACCTGTCTCCATTACGTCTGAGTCGGTTTCCTTGTGGATAAAGTGCGACATCAAATGAAACAGGATTTTTTTTCTCGGTGAGAATTAATTAGATAATTTATATTAGGCATTCAGAGTGGTGACTGGCTCATTATAAGCACGGAATAAAAGTTGCTATGGTCATTATCATTATCATTATTAAGTTCTGTACTCATTAATTACTGGCAGCGCGACCTCGGGCTGGTGGCTTTACCTTGAGCTCTCCCTGTCTGGAAAATGGGTAGTTTATTTCTATTTCTGTGTCAGAGGGTGGTCGTGATAGTAAATTAGGTGCTATTCTTAGGCGCTGACAGTAGGAGTTGCTCCAGAAATGCTGTCCCTCTGTCCCTCTGCTGTCCACCCTGCTCTGAGCACTCATCAGAGTGCCCTTGCACAGTTCCTTCTCGGTTATCTAGAATTATCTAATTTTGGTACAGTTTTTTTATTTTTTATTTTTTGAGACAGAGTCTCACTCTATCACCCAGGCTGGAATGTAGTGGTGAGATCATGACTCGTGACAGCCTTGACCTCCTGGGCTCAAGCAATCCTTCTGCCTCAGCCTCCAGAGTAGCTAGGACTACAGGTGTGCTCCACCACACCCAGCTAATTTTCTTCATTTTTTGTAGAGACAGCGTCTCACTGTGTTGTATAGGCTGGTCTAGAACTTCTGGGCTCAAATGATCCTCTCATTGTGGCCTCCCAAAATGCTGGGATTACAAACCATGCCCAGCGTGATAACAGTTGTTAAACTTCTATGTTTCCTCAATCAAACATTAACACCCTGAAGGACATATTTTGGTTTTAATGGGTGTATTAGTCAAGGTTCTCCAGGTAAACAGAACTAACAGGGTGTGTGTGTGTGTGTGTGTGTGTGTGTAGAGAGAGACAGATGGACAGACAGACACACCCCCAGACTGATTTGTTTTAAGGAATGGGTTTGTGATTGTGGGGACTGGCAAGTCTAAAATCGAGACCCAGGGAAGAGTTGATGTTGCTGTCCCGTTGTCCCTGGATGTTGTGAATCCAGCAGTCTGGAGGCAGAGTTCTCTCTTCCTTGGGGGCTTCCGTTCTCTCAGTTGAGGCCTTCAACTGACTAGATGAGACCCACCCACATTATAGAAGATAGCTTGCTGTACTCAAAATCTGCTGATTTAAATGTTAATCTCAGCTGAAAAACACCTCCACAGCAATGCCAAACAGACTGATGTTTGACTAAAAACTGGTTACCATGGCCTCGCTGAGTTAACGCATAAAATTTGCCATCACGGTGGGCTGGCATTTACTACATAAGGACTTTATCCCCTTTATTCGTTCCTCCTCTGCCCTCCCCCCTTCAGCTCCCCGCTTCGTTCTTTCCTCCTTTTACTTTCTTTGTCGACCACAGTAAGTTTAGTGTCCTCTCTTGCTCTTCTGCATAGAATCCACAACTGTCTTTCCCCAGCTCTCCCCCAGCACTTGCCTATTCTGTGTCATTGTGGACAGTAAGGGGCTTTGGCCCTCGGGTTGGGCAGGGAGTGGGTTGGGGTGGACTGCATACTCTCTGTTCTTAAACCCCTGCCTCAAAATCCTTACCCCGCTGTAGGCATTCTCATGAACACCAGCTGAATATGGTTCACACTGGAGGGAAGGGTGATACAGGATTGCAGTCCTATGTTTCTCATCTGCACTAGTCTGGATGAGGGGTCCTGACTGGGCTTTGGGATGAGGGCGGAAGGGGTAGACTGGAGTTGGCAGGCTTCCTGCTGGGAGTAGAGAGTGATGAGATGTAGCTGGAGAAATGTGGTGGGGAATAAAGTGGCCAGAAGAAACACCAGAGGGTTAGAACATGGGGCTTATTAATGGAAAGTGTCAGGTTGCAAGTTACAGAAAGTTCAACTAGAATTGCCTTTACAAAGTGAATTTTGGCCTGGTGTGGTGGCTCACACCTGTAATCCTAGCACTTTGGGAGGCCAAGGTGGTCAGATCACCTGAGGTCAGGAGTTTGAGGCCAACCTGGCCAACATGGCGAAATCCTGTCTGTACTAAAAATACAAAAATTATCCAGGTGTGGTGGCACGCACTTGTAATCCCAGCTACTTGGGAGGCTGAGGGAAGAGAATTGCTTGAACCCGGGAGGCGGAGGTTGCAGTGAGCCGAGATCGCACCACTGCACTCCAACCTAGACAACAGAGCGAGACTCCATCTCAAAAAAAAAAAAAAAGCGGATTTCTTGACATTTATGGATATGTGCAATGAACACTAGAAGTAAATGTAACTTCAGATGAAGCTTGATCGACAGTTCAATGACATCAGCAACCCATTCTTTCATCCCTCTGCCTTGATCACTGTGGTCGCTTACCTACATTTCTAACTTGTCTTCCCTGCGGATTAGAAAATGGTGGCCTATAGGTCCCAGGGCGCTGTGTTTTTCATTCATGTCCAGCAGGACAATGAGCAACTCTCATTGTTCTCAGTAAAAGCCCTAACATTCTATGCTATTTGCATGAGCTTAGGGTTTAAGCCTATTCCTAAAATTTCACTGTGGCCAGAGGCATGGGAGGTAATGATTGGCTTAGCCTTGGTCCCTATGTTTTATTCTAGAATGGGACCTGTAGCGTATCATGGGTCTTGAGATTCCTACCCGGTGGGGCTGGCTGCCTCTAGGGTTCCCTGCAGTCTTTAAGTTCTGAGCTTTGTTGGTTCCCAGTAAGGTAATGGAGCAAAGTGCAGGGCTTGCTGAGGTCTGCCAGTTAGGATGAGCCTTATTTTGATGTGGAAGGACATATTTCAACTCTTCTAAGAAACCCATATGGCCATCTTTGCACATGTCCTTGGCATGATTCCTTTTACAGGAGGAGTAATTTGGCTCAGATTTGTGGGTTTGTTTTCATTGCTTTTTACTAATAGTTTTCATAGCATCTGCTTCCTAACACCTTCTGGTGTTTGTATATCATCAGAGCTAGTTTTAGGAAGGTGGAGAATGGTCTTTATGCTCTGTAAGAAATAAAGCTGGGCATGGATTTTGGAGCTTGGCAGACTTTTAAGCTCACTTCCTGCTGTGTATGTAAGTCCTTCTATGACTCTGGGCATCATTTTTTTCATCTGGAAAATAGGTGCCTAGGATACCTGCCCCACAGGGTTGTCATGAGACTCAAGAAAGACGTCCATGGAGAACCCCCTGATCCAAATCATGTCAAGCTCAGTGGTCTGCTCTTCAGAGAAGCCTTACTCTCCACCCCTCTAAAGTAGCCCACAGCCATCCTGTATACTCTTTGCCATGTCACACATTTATTCATGCCATTTCATCTAAAATAATTTCATTTGTCATCAGTTTGCTCTTGCCAGAATATGAGGTTTATGAAAGCAGGACATATGCCTGTCTTATTCATTGTAAGTTACTGTTGTGAGCAACTGGGGCTCAGTCCTACCAGGGAAGTCTAGGAGATGGTATAGAAGAGACCTCAGCTTTCTTCCTGCTGAAAGGAGAGGGATTTGGGGTATTTGTCCACCAACTCTCTCATCAGTCATTGGCCAAGGGCTTCTCCTAGGAGGTGTTAATAACCCGATTCTTTGGCCTGGCATGTCCACGGCAGAATGGGCCTGTGTCTTAGTCCATTTGTATAGCTATAAGGAACACCCATGGCTGGATAATTTATAAAGAAAAAAATACTAATTTGGCTCATGTTTCTGGCGGCTGGAAAGTGTGATTTGGCATCTGCATTTGGTGAGGGCTTCAGGCTGCTTCCACTTGTAGTGGAAGATGAAGGGGAGCTGGGTGTGCACAGATCACACGGTGAGAGAGGAAGTGAGGAGTAGGGCGTGGGTGGTGGTGGTGATGCCAGGCTCTTTAACAACCACCTCTTGAGGGAATTAACAGAGTAAGAACTCACTCAGCCCCAAGAGAGGGCCTTCATCTGGTCCTGAGGGATCTGCCCCCATGACCCAAACACCTTCTCTTAGGCCCCCTTTCAACATTGGAGATAAATGTCAACATGAGGCTTAGAGAGTCAAATACCCAAAACATAGCGGGCTGTCATGGACACACTCTGTGATGGTTAGAGTCACAGACAAAAACTCTCGGGTGATTGCACTTGGCAGCAGTTGAGTCTACCTGTAGGGTGATGGTGAGCACCAAGGGGATTGGGCAAAGTGGCCATAGCACCTGCTGCATAGTTGAGTCCCCATCAGCAGGCGTGATGGTGAGAATTTGTTGGACGGTTCAAGAGGGGCAGGATCCTTCCAAGAAGACAAGCGGGAGATAAGGCCAATACCCTATCATTGCTGCAATGTGTCCTTTCCCCGCTGTTCATTAGGACAACCATCTCCCTTTCTGTTGTTTATCCATCTGAGGACTACTTTTAAAACCTCCTTCCGGCTGGGCATGGTAGCTCATGCCTGTAATCCCAGCACTTTGGGAGGCCAAGGCGGGTGGATCACGAGATCAGGAGATCGAGACCATCCTGGCTAACACGGTGAAACCCCGCCTCTACTAAAATACAAAATTAGCCGGGCGTTGTGGCGGGCGCCTGTAGTCCCAGTTACTCGGGAGGCTGAAACAGGAGACTGGTGTGAATCCAGGAGACGGAGCTTGCAGTGAGCCAGGTTCGCACCACTGCACTCCAGCCTGGGCGACAGAGTGAGACTCTGTCTCAAAAAACAAAACAAAACAAAACAAAACAAAACTCCCTTCCACAATGAATTCTCTCTGAATACCTAAGCTGCTGATTTTCTTCTCAGTTTTCAGTGCCCAGGGCTGATGCTGGTGTCTTACTCATGGTCTGGCAAACACATGGAGAGGGGTACCAGTCCTTCCTCTCCTCTAGAGCAGGAGTTTGCAGCCCTAGGTGTACACTGGAATCACCTGGCGAGCCTTTAAAGCATACTGATGATCAGGGCCCCACCTCTAGATATTCTGATGCAATTCATTTGGGATAAGGCCCAGGTATTTGGCACTTCAAAAAAATTCCCCTATTCTGCTTCCCAGGTGATTCTGACATGCAGCCAGTGGGGAAGGAAGGGAGCCACTGACCTAGATCTTTTTTTTTTTTTTTTGAGACAGAGTTTTGCTCTTGTTGCCCAGGCTGGAGTGCAATGGCGCGATCTCGGCTCACCGCAACCTCCACCCCCCAGGTTCAAGTGATTCTCCTGCCTCAGCCTCCTGAGTAGCTGGGATTACAGGCACCTGTCACCACACCTGGCTAATTTTCGTATTTTTTAGTGGAGATGAGGTTTCTCCATGTTGGTCAGGCTGGTCTGGAACTCCCGACCTCAGGTGATCCACCGACCTCGGCCTCCCAAAAAGTTGGAATTATGGGCATGAGCCACCACTCCCGGCCTGATTTAGACCTTATACAGGCACCTAAGACAGGCATCTGAAAAGATCAGAGGTATGTCCAGCTTCAGAAGCAGCTTGATCTAGCAGATCAATGATATCATCAAAGGCTTGTTTCTGCTTGCTTTTTTTTTTTTTTTCCATCTCTCTGCCTTGCCTCATGTGATGTCTGGCTTATTAACCCTCTGATTATTAAATTAACTCTCAGAAGTCCTAAATACTTGCCGGCATGTCTTAGGGCTGTGTGCGTTCTCATTCATGTCTGGTGAGGGAGGACATCTTTGTCTCATCATTCCCAGCACAAGTTTGGAGAGATTCAGGTTGTTTGAACCAGTGTGGGTCTCAAGCCTATCCCTGAATTGATCCTTGTGGCCAGGGGCATGGCTCAGACCATGCACTTCATTCCCAGCTCTAGATGTGTCAGTTCGCCACCTTAGCCCTGTGTGCCCAGTGCACCCACCTGGGTGGCCTCTAAAGAATTCTGATGCCCAGGTCCCCACCTTCAGGGATGTTCCTTCAGTTGGTCTGCTGTGGCACCCAGGTGTTTGCATTTTTCAAAGTTCCCAGGTGATTCTGATGTGCAGCCAGGATAGAGAACATACAGCCTACAAGATGTAGACATACATCTTGTAGATACAGGGTAGACATCATACAGCCTCAAGATGCAGGTTAGGACCCCATATGGGAAGAGTCTCAGGAACAGATCCTCTCCTGGGCCTAAGTGGATGCCTTGCTGGGGACCAGCCACGTGCCCAGAAGCCTTAAGGGACCACATGGCTACATGCAGGAAGCCCAAACAGAGGAACAGGTCTGGACTATCTAACAAATTCTCATCATCACACCTACAGTTTCCAACCATAAGAGGCTGCAGCCAATGGCCATCTGAGCGAGATGTGTCATGAATGCAGGAGATGTTTTGGTGGGCTGCCCCTGCCAGTGCCCACGGCTGCCTGAGACATTTCCCTTCTCTGCATCTGTTTCCCCATCTGTTACACAGACTCAAAGAATACCGATGCCTCTCTGAACTGACTTCAGATGAATGAGATTTGTGGGAAGTATCCTCATCCTTGGGGTGAGGCAGAATCCCCTTATAGGAAGGGTCTGTAATAGAGTGAGAAGAGTTTAGTCTCCCTATGGAGTCTCTATCAGCTGTGCTACCTTACGCAGGTCCCCCTTACCTCTCTGAGCTTCAGCAACCTCTTCCGTACAACCAGGACTCTACTATCTGGAATGCCCAGGACTCTACCATCTGGAATACTCCACATGAGCATGAAATAAGATAATGTATATAAAGCCCCTAGTGCAGCACCTGGCACAAAATAGGGCTTCAGTAAATTGCTTTCCTTCCCAGAATGCTACTGTTAGCTTTTAATCTTTTAAATGTGATGTCAAATGGGGAAACCAAGACCCACAGTGTTCAACATGAGTAATCATTTGCTGGTTATAGGCTGAAGCTGCTTGATCATCCTCTAGACCCCAAAATCTCTCAGCAGGAGGCCCTGTTATCCTCTTCATCTCTGCACTCCCACTCACACCACAGGGGCTCCAGACTTTTCATATCCGAGGGTCTTAGAGGTGGCAATCTTTTTGGAAGCAAAGTGTTGTGAAGGGTCTTGTCTTGAAGTTGCATTTGCATTTGGGTCGGATGTTTGCTGGGGATGGCTTAGTGGCTGGGGAGGATGGATTCATTGCCTGGCACAGGCCTGGCACAATGTAAGTACAGTTGACCCTCTGACAATATGAGTTTAAATTGCATGGGTCCACTTACATGCAGATTGTTTTCAACCAAACATGATAGAAAATGCAGTATTTCTAGGATGTGAAACCTGCGTATATGGAGGCCCACTTTTTTGAAAACACGAGCTCCTCAGGGCCAGCTGTGGGACTTGAGTATCTGCAGATTTTGGTATGGGGAGTCCTGGAACCGATCCTTCACACATACAGAGGAACAACTGCACTAATAATTGGATGTCAAGTGAATGGACTAGCCTTCCCTTTTCACAGCTTACCTCTCTTACCTAACGGAGTCATGAAGAAGTGATTGAGAGTGTAAGAAATAGTTCTGTTTATTGGTTAGAACATGGTATAAAATTACAGCAATTTGCAGGCATTCTGGACTTCTCGGTAGGGACATGCAGCGCTGGGCTCAAGCAGGGGATGTGGTGGAGATATGGACCACTGGGCAATGGCTCCCTTCCTGGACATATTGAAGGACTTGCACTACCAGCACAAATGCCACTGTGAGAGAATTATTGGTCCTTGTTTCTGGAAACAAATGACATGGGCAGTTTGGGTCGTCAGAAAATGCCACGCTTAATAATTCAGTCGTATCCCACATATGTTAGGTGCTGGCTCTCCCAATCTGGTCATGACGGATCCTACTTGTTCTGGATAACTCTCATTCTTCCCACCAAAGGAAGAGAAACAGGCACATTGGTTTGGGAGGCCATCAGATGATGGTGTGCATCTGGCTCAGGTCCTCTTGCTTCCAGATTCACCAAGGTTTGCCTGACTTGGAGGCAGTGGGCTGGGGGCATGTAAGCAGAATATTTTGTGCACTACTGTTTAAGCTCAAGCAGAGGGACCTTCCATAGGGCAGCAGTGTGAGAAGATGAGCATGCTTCCAAAACAAACTCAAATTTCATCTTGTCTCTCTCAAGAAGAGGAAGGAGGAAGAGGTGGCAATCAGAGACTGAGCCATATAATGCTGGGTTCCATAGAAAGTCTTCAGCAGATAATTCTTCCAAAGTGTGAAAGGTGTTTCTGTCCCAAGAGTTGGTGTGTAAAATCAGAATGAGGGCAGATCAGGGTGTTAAGGTGGTTGTTTAGTACAATGTCTCTGAGAGCTGAATGGCTGAGTGTCACCAGTTACATGACATTTTGAAACAGCTGGAGAGACCTCATGATGTTGTCATCCTAGGAAAAAAGGAGGGGAAGAGGATGGTTAGAACTCTGAGTCCCCTCCCTGAGAGCTCTGTAACTCTGGTGAGCAGATCTCAAGCATGGGTTTCCTATATGGGGAAAACTCTACAAGGGTATGAAAAACAAGAAGTAAGGATGGGGACCTAAAAAGTGATCAGCTCAAAGTAAAAAGCACCACCTGTAGCTTTAAAGAGGAATTCAGAAGAAACAAATCATCTAGTAAAATAGTGAGTTCTTTTAAGAAGCTCTGAACAATTATATTTCATAAAATTATTTTTATACATCCACTGAAATGATTATATTTTTTCTCTTTTTATTCTATTAATGTGATTAATTACACTGACCAATTATTGAATGTTAAACCAACCTTGCATTCCTGGAATACTGCTTTAGATCCTACACATTTTGTTAAGTCATATTTTTATTTTATTTTGATTCAAGATATTTTCTTCTCTGAACCATGAATTAGAAGTTTATTGCTTAATACCCAACATTTGAGGATTTTTCTACATTCAATACTATACCTCAGAGAATAAATAATAGAAAAATGTAAAATACAGAACACGCAATGGAGACATACAATAAGAAAACCCCCCAAAGCTCTCTCTTTCAAAAAAATCAATAAAGTAGATAAATGCTTATTAAGACTGATTTTCAAATTATCAATATCAGAAATGAAAAGGTTAATGTCAGTATAGGCTTATTTGGCTCATTATTCTGGCAGATGGAAAGTTTAGTTGAGCATCTGCATCTGGTGAGGGTTTCAGGCTGCTTCGACTTACAGTAGAAAGTGAAGGGGAGCTGGGTGTGCAGAGATCCCATGGTGAGAGAGGAAGCAAGGTTGGGGGTGGGGAAGCTGCCAGGCTGTTTTACAACCAGCTCTCAAGGGAACTAACAGAGTGAGAACTCACCCCCAAGGTGGTCAATGTTCATTCCATTCTAGTTGTTAAATATCTTGGATATCACCCTGCATATAGGACATCTACATAACAGGGTGGCTGTGATGTTTATGTATGTGCTTGAAATTCGGTGGGGGCTCAGTATGTGCTAGTAACTTCTCCCCTGCTTTCTTACATTTGCTATTGTTCTTGGCTGGAGCTCAGAGTAACTGTGTACATTTTTAAAATAATGTAGGGGTACAAATGGATTTCTCAAAAGTAGATGAAGCAGTTATTTCCAGTTCAGTCTCTGGTGACTCTGGGGCTGGTCTATTGGTTAGACTTAATGAAAGTTGTGTTTCCAGGACCAGCATCGCTGGCGTGACTGGGGAGAATGTGAGAAAAGAAACATCTCAGGTCCCACCCCAGACCTATGGAATTAGAATCTGCATTTTAACAAGATCTTTAAGGATATTGTTTCACACATTAAAGTTTTAGATGCATTGGTCCAGGGCATTTGTGTTAAAGTGACCTAGATCTAGAGTCTCTGGGATTGAGGCCTGGAAATATACATTTTCAGAATCATTCCAGGCAATTTTTATGCACACTGTGGTTTGAGAATCACACAGTTGTAGATTTCCCCGCCCCGCTCCCAGCTGCTTCCTTGTAGTCTGGGGAATGGGTCATCAAGCCAGAGGCAGGCTAAAAAATAATGGTGTTGCCCTCTTGGGAAGTCTATTTTCACAGAGACCCCCTGTGAGTTTTCACATCCCCCTAGACCCCTACTTAGGCTCTCTGTTCAGTCCTGTGCTTAGCCAAGACCAACCACAGGCCAGGTTGAGGAGTGGAACTGCTGGACTTCACAGTTGTTGCTAGTGTTGTTGGCTCTGATGGGAGGGGTTGCAAGTATGTGCAGGTTTCTCATCACCTTCCTTCTGCAGGTCCCCAGGCCCCAGGTTTCCTTTCCCAGATGTAGAATTATTGTGCCCTGAGATCTTTCCTTACCTCCTGACATGATTCAAGAAATTCATCTAAAGTTACGATGCCATCTTTATTTTTGTCCATTTTCTGAAAGACAAAACAGAAAGCACTTTACGGAATCTGGTGATCTCCATTCCAAAGCTTACTCCCCTGCTTTCTTGCTGGAGCACATTTCATTCATTGTATTAACCAACTTTGCCCTGAGAATGAGAGTTGTCTTTCACTGGCCAGACAACTCCAGTTAGGTCCTGATTACAACACTTTGGCCCCCATGAGTTTCCTTAAATCAAAAGACTTGCTCTGGACATTCATCACCTCACTACTGGCTTCTTCTGCTTCTTCTGTAGACTCCTTGCTACCCTGTCCATCTGGCAGAACACTGGGCACAAAAGGTTCTGATTCTGGCCTGTTACTTGCTGTACAAACTTGCACAAGGCCAGAGAGGATTCTCTTTTCCCATCTGCAAAGTGGGAAGTTGGACTAGAGTGAGCTCTGACATTCTCTGATACTCCACCGCTAGATTATTTTTTCCTAAAATGCCCAATGATCATACCACTCCCTTAGTCAAGGATCAGCAGTAGTTGCCCATCCTGCACCAGAGCAAGGCCAAACTCTTGCAGTTAAGGTCTCATAATCCGGTCCTATCCTCGTTTCCAATATTGTTTCCCCTTACTTCCCAGACACAAATGCTTAGCACCTCCACAATTGTAATTAGTGAAGTCTTTCGTGTTTACTCTGATCCCCTAATTTTTATGGATTTAGAGTTCATACTATACCACTAATATTTAATTATATACTTTCTTGTTCTCTTCTGTTGTGGACACTTGCAGCTTAAGGAGATCATCTGTTTCTTGAGGACAATGTATCTGATAGTTCTTTTCAGTTTCCAACCATGCTTAGTACAGGGTTGGACACAAATCAGTTGCTCAGATGCTCGTGGGTTGACTTGATCTAGGCTGGGCTTACAGCTCACGTGCAGAGTGTGTGCACTTACCTGGAAGAAGACGTCCACGTGCTGCCTTGGAGTGTCCTCTTTGAGCACAGGATATGTGTATTTCCCCATCATGTCATAGATGGCTTTGACAATGTCCATCATCTCCTGGAGCAGGGACATAAAAGCACACAGTGTGGGAACCATGAGGTCAAGCTCTTCCTAGGTGACAGAGTTTGGGGCTCCTTGTGTCCCTTGGCAATGAAAGTGATTAAAAGGTGAGGTCCTTCTTTAGCAGGTGATAGGGAGTTAGAAAGCAAGCAGAAGGGGCTATATTGTGGGAGCCCTTCTTAGGGAGGAGATGGTAGACAATCCTTAAAGCCCACAGAAGCTCATGGGTAGGTTACCTCATTGCGGGCATTGTCTTCAGTGCAGGGTGATGTGTGGGATCCCCATTCACAGGCTTGAGGCAAATAAAATATTTTTCTGAATTTTTTAAAAGTTAATGTTCTAGCCTAGAGATTTGAAAATCCCCATAGGTTCTGCCACTGTTTTAAGTTAAGAAAAATGAATCAACAGCCAAGATTATCCACAGGGCACATGAGGCCAATAGTTCCACAGACTGAGGCCCTTATTAAAAAGATCAGTTCTTAAGTGCACCGAAAACCTATTGAATCAGAGCATCTTAGGACTCGGTCCTGGGAGTTTCCATGTTTATCAAGGTACATTAGGAACCGTTATTCTGATCGTTCTGGCCCAACTCGGAATGGGGATAAAAGAGCGTTTGGGATGTTTGATGCGGTTTCTACAGAGATCCAGGAGACAGTCTGATTCCATGTGCTTATTTTATTTTATTTTTTTGTTTAATTTCACCTATTAATTTTAGACTTACAGAAAAGTTACAAAAATAGTACAGAGAGTTCATGCATACATTTCACCCAGTTTCTTCTAATGTTAACAACTTGCATAACCAGAGCACAATGACCAAACCCAGGAAATTAACACTGCTACACTATTATTAACTAAACTACAGGGCTTATTCAAATTTTATCAGCTTTTCAACTAATATCTTTTTTTCCCTTCAATGATTCTACATTGCATTTATTTGTTGTGTCTCTTTAGTCTCTTCTAATCTGTATGAGTTTCTCATTCTTTTTTTTTTCTTTTTTCTTTTTTTTCTTGAGACAGGGTCTTGTTCTGTCACGCAGGCTGGAGTGCAGTGGCACAATCCCGGTCACTGCAGCCTCGACCTCCCAGGTTCAAGCAATCCTCCCACCTCAGCCTCTCAAGTAACTGGGACTACAGGCAAGAACCACCATGCCTCGCTGATTTTTTGTAGAGGTGGGGTTTTGCCATGTTGCCCAGGCTGGTCTCAAACTCTTGGACTTAAGTGATCTTCCTGCCTCTGCCTCCCAAAGTGCTGGGATTATAGGCATGAGCCACCATGCCCAGCCTGAGTTTCTTTCCTTCCTTGTCTTTCAGGACCTCACACTTTTGATATGAGTACAGGTCAGTCATTTTGTAGAATGTCTCTCAATTTGAGTTAATCCTTGGTTCAGTTATGATTAGATTGAAGTTATGCATTTTTGGCAAGAATACCATAGAAGTGATGTTATAACCTTCTCAGTGCATCGTATCAGGGAGTTACATAGTGTTGAGATGTCTTATTACTGATAACGTTAACCTTTATCACTTGATTAAGGTGGTGTCTGTCAAGTTTCCTTGCTGATTTAGTATCTTTCAGTGGATCTTGCCTATAAAAATTATTATTGCAGTGTTTGCCTGATGGTAATTTTGTATTGCCTTTATTCCTTCTATATTTATTAATTAAAATTCTTCTGTAAGGAAGAGCTGCCTTGTCTCCTGCATTTATGTATTCGGTTGTTTATTTATATTACAATGGACTCACGGACATTTACCTATTTTATAGGTTATAATCCAATACTTAATAATTTTTAATTTTGCTCAAATCGCTCTCATTTTGGCTATTGGGAACTCCTTCAGGTTGCAGTTTTTATTATTTTTTATTTTTTAGCACTTTCATACTTTCCAGCGTGGTAAAGTACTCCAGGCTCATCTTGTATTTCCTCTTACCCAATCTTGGAATCAACTGTTCTCCCCAAGAAGACTGGTTCTGTTATTGAAGAATGGTATTTAGAAATCAAGGTCTAGGTGCTAGGTGTGATCACTGCTATAGGGATGTCATTGCTCTGAGGTGCCCTCAACAGATAGAACAAGGAAATATATGTTTCTATCCATGTGTTTATTTTTAAATGTGTGCTTTACAAGCCCTTCACATCTACATGGCCACTGATACTTTTCCTGTCTGATTTTTTTTTTTTTTAAATCACAGAAAGGACTTAAAGAGCAATTTTATTGCTCTCTCAGGATTTTCATAGCCTACAACTTGGATGAGATTATCTCCAAATGATTGCCAAGGGAAGAGCCTGCTATCTTTTCTAAGAAGCTACTTATCCACACTTTCTTTTTCTTTTAAGGGGTACTTTATTAATTCTGCCCTCCAGAGAGGTCTGATGGATTAATGGGTACAATTCTGCCTCGTTTGCAAATTACAAAATGGAAGTAGGAGCTAGTAAGGTTATTCAGTGATGGAATAATGAGTGAACCAAAGTTGAAGACCAAGTAGTATAAATCCCATTTCTGTATTTTTTTCTTTATATATTTTGCAAAGTAGTATTTGAATATTTTAGAGTATCATATATTTGCATGTGTATATAATCATTTAGTTGTTTACAAAATTGAGATATACATATCACTTTATCAAGTTATTTAAACATGTAATATATCATACTAATGTTTATTTTACATTACTTTTTCATGATTTTAAGTGGCCACTGGCTATTCCATTTTATGTATTTACTGTAATTCATTTTACAAATCTGCTATTAGTGGATATTATGGTTATCACATTTTGGGGCACTATTACCTTAAGACTCTTCTTGCTTTTATGTCTTTGTGTCTATTCTTTACTTCCTTGGGACATATACCAAGATACGGTTTTATAAGGAGAATGGGATGCA
Organism: Rhinopithecus bieti; assembly: GCF_001698545.2. Taxonomy (NCBI): domain Eukaryota; kingdom Metazoa; phylum Chordata; class Mammalia; order Primates; family Cercopithecidae; genus Rhinopithecus; species Rhinopithecus bieti. The sequence continues at coordinate 4,875,415 of NW_016814045.1, read as the reverse complement.
TAACTTTCAATGCTTTTGATACATATTCCTCAAATACGTTTTAGAAACTACATCCGAACACTCTCAGCAACTACGTATGAAAAACCACTTTTCACCAGCCTTCAACAAAGACTTTACAAAATCTTTGCAGTTGAATAGATACATGATAATTCATTGTTTTTAAAGGTAAACATTATTTTCTTAGTGAGGTTTCTAATATATATATTGACTATTTTTATTTATTTTCCCATGAACTATTTTTTCATCTGCTCTGTTCTTTGTGTTCAACTATTTCTGACTGGATTGTGAGAGCTCTTTATATATTTGTGTAGATTTACTAAATTGTTAAAATCTCTTAATAGATTTTAATTTATTTAAAGGATATTTTATGCATCTACCATGTGCTAGATATTGTGTCAAAGAAATACAAAGATAAGCACGATGAGTATGACTCTTGCATTTGTTAAGATGAATGTCTACTGAGGAATATTAATCCTTTCTTTCATCATAAATTGCAGATTTTTTAAAACAAGTTTGTCACTTGCTTTTCAACTTTGTTTATGGTATTTTTTTGTATACAGAATTTTAAAATATTTACAGTGTAAAGCCATCAATAATTTAAAAAGTTGTTTCTAACTTTGATTTTATGCTTTTCCATTCTATGATCAGATATTCACATATGATTTTAGTTCTTTTTTAGTTAAAATCAACTGTACATACCTATAGTGATTTTGGGTTTATGATGCTAAATAAGAATATTTACTTACTTGTTGCCAAAATAGTTAACCAGTTTTCCTAGAATCATTTAATGATTCATTACCTCTCTGTTCAATATGCTCCCTTTATTATGAACCAAGATGGTATCTGTACCTGGGATTTCTATTCTGTTCCATTGATCTACCTGTTCCTTCTCTGATAATATAATATTTTAATAGTTTCAGCTTTATAATATATTTCAGTATCTGGCAGAACAAATTCCACCATTTTTCTTCTTTTTGAAAATTATCTTTGCTGTTCTCACCTGATTAATCTTCCAATGTAACTTTATAACAATTGTGCCAAATTCCCTCCCCAAATAACACTTTCATTTTGATTCAAAATAAAATAAATTTAAAGTTAATTAGAGAAGAATTGCTGTCATTACAATATTGCTATCTTTATAATATACATCCCTTCAGAAGATGGTATGTTTCTCTACTTGTCGAATTTTTCTTTCTCTTCATCTAAATTATGGATATTTAAAAATGCCCATGTGCTTTAAATTATATTGTGATTACAACGAGAATATTTTTATTACAATTTTCTAGCTAGTCACAACTGATATATTGGCTACACAATTTCTTTTGTGTATGTATTTTATTACCAGTCACTTTGCCAGCTTTTTAAAAGTTCTAGTTGTTTTAAGTTGATTTTCTTGCTATCTTTTTTCTCAGATAGAAAATTATGTCATTAATAAGGAATGTTGTAATTTTTCATATTTAGATTGCATTTCTTTTTCTGTTTCACTATATTTGAAGAACTTTCAGGAAATGTTAAACAGTGGTGATGTCTGACAGCATGCACTCTTGCCTCATCTTTTCTTCAGTGATAATCTCTGCATGTTACCATAAAGTATGAAGCTGTGTACTAGGCTAGGGTATTTTCTATTATGCTGAAGAAGTATTTTATTCCTAATTAATTGAATCTTGAAAATTATTATGAATAAATGGTAAATTATATCAAATACGATTTTAACATCAAATGGGTTCATCTTTTGATATATTAATATGATAAATTATTTAATATGCTTTCTCTGCTACTGGGCTATTCCTGCATTCCTGGAATAAACCTTATGTTAGTCATGTGCATTTCTTTATTTTATTTTATTGCTTTTTTAAGGAAGGGTCTTCTTAAAAAAGCCCAGGCTGTTGTGCGGTAGAGTGATTATGGCTCAGGGCAGTCTTGAACTCCTGGGCTCAAGCTATCCTCCTGCCTCAGCCTCTGGAGTAGCTGGGAGCACAGGCACGTGCCACTACACCCAGGTAATTTTTAAATTTTTCTTTTGAAGAGACAGGCTCTCCCTATGTTGACCAGGCTGGTCTTGAACTTCTGGGCTCAACCCGTTCTCCTGCCTCAGTCTCCCAAAGTGTTAGGATTACAGGTATGAGCCTTTAAGCAGAACACTGGGATTAATTTCCTATTATCTTATTTAGGATTTGTAATCTATATTTTGAATGATATTGAGTTCTTATTTTCTCTTACCTGCTTTATTTCATAGGATTTTTTTCCTTCAACACATTTTTTTGAGTGTCTTCTATTGGTTAGGCACTTCCCCCTTACACCAAGTTTTCCAACAAATAAACTTATTGGAGCATAATTTACTTATAGCAAATTCACCCATTTTAAGTGTACTGTTTGAAGAATGTTGACAAATGTATCCACCCATGTAACCTCCACCACACTCAAGATATAGAACATTTTCACAACCAAAAGACATCCCTTCACACTTCTTCACAGTAAGTGCCTCTCAACCTTTGATGCCAGGCAACCACAGATCTAACTTCTGTTACTATAGATTAGTTTGCATTTTCTAAAATCTCAAGTAAATGGAGTAAAACAGTGTAAACTCATTTGAGTCTGGCTTCATTCACTCAGCATGAGGATTATGAGCTTCATGCACATTGCTGCATGTAATTATAACATTCCTTTTTACTGCTGAGTAATAATCCATTGGATGAACAGACTACGATGTATTTACCCATTGTCCTATTGACAGACATTTGGGTCGTTTAAGTTTTGAGATTACTATGAATAAAGCTGCTATGAACATCTTTGTACAAGTCTTTATGGAATTACATATTTTTATTTTGGTGAGTAAATACCCAGGAGTGGGATTTCTTTTCTTCTTTTTTTTTCTTTTTTTGAGACAGGGTCTTGCTCTGTCACCCAGGCTGGAGTGCAGTGGTGCAATCTCAGCTCACTACAACCTCTTCTCCCTAGGGTTAAGCAATTCTCCCACCTCAGCCTCCCTAGTAACTGGGACCACAGGTGCTTATCATGTCTAGCTTTTTTTGTTGTTGTTGTTTTTGTTTTGTTTTGTTTTGTTTTGTATTTTTAGTAGAGACAGGGTCTCGCCATGTTGCCCAGTCTGGTCTTGAACTCCTGAGCTCAAATGATCCACCTGCCTCAGCCTCCCAAAGTGCTGGGATTATAGGCGTGAGCCACCATGCCTGACTGGAATGGGATTTCTGGGTTGTATATTAAGTTCATGTTGAGCTTTATCAAAGATGCCAAAATGTTTTCCAATATGTTTGTACCATTTACATTTCTGCCAGCTATCTATGACAGTTTCTATTGCTCCACATTTTTGCCAATGATTGGTATTGTCAGTCTTTTTAATTGTGGCCATTCTGTGCAATTGTATTTCATTATGGTTATAATTTTCCTTTCTTTGAAGACCAGTGATATGGAGGAAGCTTTCATGGGCTTACTGACTAACCTTTCATGGGCTCACATATCTTAAGTATCTCATCAAATCTTTTGCCTATTTTATATGAAGTTATTTATCTTTGTATTAAATTATAAATGTTCCTTATGTATTTTGGATGCCAGTCTGATATTGGATTGGTATCCTGGTATCTTTATATATCTGGTATATAATTTGCAAACATTTTTTCCAAGTCCATGGCTTGCATTTCCATTTTCTTAAAGGTGAGGCACAAAATTTTTAACTTTGATGAAGTCAAATTTATCTACTTTAAAAAACGATTCCTTATCCTTTCCTACTCCAAAGTTGTAAGAATGTTTCTCCTATGTATTCTTTAAGAAAACAGCTTTTGTTTTAATATTTAACTCTATAATCCATTCCAAGATGATGTTTATGTTTGGCATGAGGTTAAGGCTAAGGTCCATTTTTGTTTCCAAATGGATATACAGCTGCTACAAAACCATTTGTTGAATACACAGTTTTTTCCCCTTTGATCTTTTTGGCATCTGTTGCATTGACATATGGGTGAGTCTATCTCTATTAAAAAATTTTTTTTTATTTTTAATTTTTGTGGGCACATATTTATGTGTATATATTTATATATGTGTATATATTTATATGTATATATGTATATATTTATGTGTATATGCACATATTATGTGTATATATTTATGTGTATATGCACATATTATGTGTATATATTTATGGGGTACATGGCAAGTTTTGATACAGGCATACAATGTGTAATAACCACATCAGGAAAAATGTGCATCCATCCCTTCAAGCATTTATCCTTTGCGTTACAAACTAATTACATTCTTTTAGTTAAAATGTTCAGTTAAATTATTGACTACAGTCACCTTGTTGTGCTATCAAATACCAGGCCTTATTCATTCATTCTATTTTCTTTGTACCCATTGACTATCCCAACTTCCCCCACAGCCCCCCTACTATCCTTCCCAGCCTGTGGTTACCATCCTTTTACCCTCTATCTTCATATTGTTTTGATTTTTAGATCCCACAAATAAGAGAGAACATGGGATGTTTGTCTTTCTGTGCTTGGTTTACTTCACTTAACATAATGACCTCCAGTTCCATCCATGTTGTAGATGATTAAATCTCATTCTATTTTACAGCTGAATAGTGCTCCATTGTGTGTAAGTACCACATTTTCTTTATCCGTTCATCTGTTGATGGACACTTAGGTTGCTTCCAAATCTTGGCTATTATAAACAGATGTGCAACAAACATGGGAGTGCAGATATCTCTTTGATATACTGATTTCCTTTATTTGGGGTATATACCTAGCAGTGGGATTGTTGGATCATATGGTAGCTCTACTTTAAGTTTTTATGACTCTCTATTTTGATCCATTGATCTATATGTGTATCCTTATGCCAATTCCCCACCATCTTGACTATTGCACCTTTTCATGAAGTCTTGAAGTAAGGTAGGTTTAGTCCTTCAATTTTGTTCTTTTTTTGGTTGTTTTGGTTATTTTAAATTTTTTGCATTACCATATCAACTTCTACAAAATACCTGCTGGATTTTGGTTGAGATTGCACTAAATCTATAAATCAAATTTGGAGAATCCACATCTTAACTATACTGGGCCTTCCAATCCATGAGCATGATATATCTCTGTGCTTATTTAGTTCTTTATTTCAGCAATATTTTATAGTTTTCAGTGTATAAGTCTTGCACCTATTTTGTTGAATTTTTCTCAAAGTATTTTGTGCTTTTTGATGCTATTTTTTCTTAATTTAATTTTCTGGTTGCCTGTTGGATGTAGAATTATAAATGATTTTGTAAATAGAACGCATGTCTTCACTTTGTTAAATTCACTTATTATTTTTCACAGTTTATTTGTAGACTCTTAAGGTTTTCTATTAATACAATTGTACCATGTACAAATAAAAAAAAAATAAAGACAGTGTTAATTCTTCCTTTCCAGTCTATATCCCTTTGGTTACTTTAAATACAGTGAATTATATTGATTGATTTTTGAATGTTAAACCAACCTTGCTTTCCTAGAATAAAACTCACATAGTTGTAGTGTATCATCCTTTTATATATTGCTGGGTTCAATTTGCTAATAGTGAAAGGTTTTTGTGTCTGTGCTCATGAGGGAGACTGTTTTTGTAGTTGATTCCTCTCATAAGACCTTTTTTTCTTTGTTTTGGGTATCAGGGTACTATTGGACTTATAAAACAAGTTGTAAAATGTTCCATTCTCCTCTATTTTCTAAAATTTTTTGTAGGATTGGTATTAGAATTCACCAGTCCACCATCTGAGCCTATAATTGTATTTGGGAATGGTTTTTAACTGTGAATTTTTTATAATATAAAATTTAGATAAAAAATAAATTATAATATAATTTCTCTAAATGATACAGAGCTAGTCATATTTTTTGATTCTCTTTAAGTCTGTTTTTGCCTTTTGTGTCTTTCAAAAAACATGTTCATCTAACAGCTTCCCAGGGGAATATGGATGGGCCCCTTACCCTAGCCCTCCACCGTCTGACTCTGTTGACCTGTCAGCCTCATCCTGCACCAATCTTCGGCTTCATACCTTCATCTGCAACCATCTGAAACCTTTCTGTTTTTGAAACACATGAAGCTTTATCTTGCCTCAAAGCGTCTCTAGTGGCTCTTCCTTCTGCCTGGAACACTTTTCCTGGCTTTTTGTATAACTGGTTCCAGTATGACAACACCTCCTTAGAGAGGAGTTTGCTAATCTTCCCTGCCAAAATATCTTCTACCTGTTGATTCCTTTTTGGCCTGTTTATTGTCAATCTCTCTATACTGCTCCAGTGTGGGGCCTAGTCTGATTGTTCACCTCTTTACTTCCAGGACCTAGAACACCTAATAAGTCTTCAAATGTGTGTTCATTAAAAACATGACTAAATGAATGAGGAATGAAAGTTGGATAAACTCTCTGAGCTTACAGAGAGAACCTTGCAGGGTTGAGGTGAAGATTAGCTCTGGTATCTATACCTCCAGGCAGTGCACCTGGCACACAGGAGCTCAGTAAGTGGAGTGTTACAGGATGCCAAATTCCAGTTTCCACTGAGATACCAGGGTACAGTGAATACTGAGGGTATTTCACTGGCTACAGACATGTCTTCTGAGGTTCTAAAAGTGCGAAGCGGTGAAGATTCAGAAATTATTTGTGATAATTTCTTTAAAGACAGCTGTACCTTCCATTACCCCCTTGGAGGTTGTATTAGTAGGCAAAATAGGTTAAGGCCAATATGACCCAATTATAGTTTCCTCTTCCTTAAAAATCTTTCTTTTCTATTCTAGGTGCTACCTACAATTCCACCATTTCAACTTTTAGCTTTAACTTGTGGCTCCTAACCTTCCCAAATGCACGTTCTCTAGGGAAGAGTAACTCTTTACACTGAAACAAGTCAGTTTTACCCACTGTGTATGTCTACTGAATCTAGGTGACTCAGGGAGAATGAATCTGCTTAATCCTTTCTGGGCGCTTGGGAACAGGCAGGGTAGGGCAATGAGGGAGGCCTTCTTTATTTTGCCAGGGACCAGCTCTGTTAGCCCCAAAGCAGAGCCCGCCTCATTCAGACAGCGCTATCCTCAAGCCTGGGGCTGTTTTCTGTTGGGTTAGTTACCTTCACTGGAGCCCTCTCACACCCCTGGCTCCGGCCCACTTACCTCTTTGTTTATATATCCATCCTTATTGATGTCATACAAATTAAATGTCCACCTTAGTTTCTCGTGGACAGTTCCTCTCAGTAAAATCGACAGAGCGGTTACAAAGTCCTGAGAAGGGGAAAAGACAAGAGTGACATCAGGCAGGGGGCAGCTGTGTCTTTGGGTCAGATTGTGATACTCTCACAGAGTGGTGCCTCCCACGTCCTCTTGTCTGCCTGGAGGATGTGGCTATGCTCAGTGAAGAGCTCCTGCCTTCGGGTCCCTACCCTGCCCCATTTTTTTTTGCAAGGTGCCCCCTTGAGGAAGAACGGAGCTCTGAGAGACACAGATCAATGCAGCCAGCCCTGTTATTGCCTTATCCATGGCTGCAGTGGTCAGTCTATCATCCCGGGGCTGTATGGCCTAGTGGCTGAGGACACAGACTGTAGGAACAGTCTGTATTGAGGGTCATTCTGCCTGCATTCAAATCCATCCTTTATCATTTGTGTGCTCTTTGACCTTGGGAAAACTACTCTCTCTCTCTTTGCCTTACTCTCCTCTTCTGTAAAAGGGTAATAAATAATAAAACGCTACCCTATAGGGTTATCGTGGGGATTAGAGTAAATGAGTTAGTACATACAAAGCCCTAAGTACAGGGGCTGCCACTGGGAAACAGTGTGCCCGGGAGCTCACACACTGTTGTTATTAGTCCCCAGAGTCCCTGAGTTCCTGCAGGCCAGGGAAAGTTGCTACTGCTTCTCCCCATCTTTAGGAAATGCTTACGAATGGATAAATGTGTCTTTGGTCTGACTGAGAGCTTTTGATGGTCCAGCCCTTCCCCCAATGCCTTGAGATTTAGAGGGGGAAGTGATGCAGAACCAGAGGACCCCTAGAGTGGACCCCAGATGAGCATACCTCGAACTTCACGGAGCCTGTCTGAGTGGTGTCGAAGGCATTGAAGAGGTAATGGGCATATGTGCTGGCATCTACAAGGCAGAAAAGGAGGGCAGGTGATGGGGGCAGGAATTCCATACAGGGAGAACCTTCCAAACAAGGCAGGGCTTCGACAAGAAAGAGAGGAGAGCGATGCTAGGGTGATGGAAAGAAGAAAATTATGGAGTGGGGCCCATTGACTCAACTCTTTGGGTTTGGGTGGGAAATTAGATCTAGCAAAAGGTGAGATGAGCCCTTGTCCCTCCCTCTAGCCATCGTGAGAAAACCATTCTCCTGCCTGTCTATGCATGGAATCGTTGGTGTATGAATGACACAGTGACTGCATGACAATGTTCTTCTGAGCGGCCATGCAATGCCTGGGATGAGCACGCACTCCAGAGTAGAGAAATCTGAACTTGGATTCCGCTGTACTACATAAGCTGTGTGACTGTGGGCATCAAGCATGACCTCTCTGAGTTTCCCTTTCCTACCTCTGTACAATGGGATGGAGCAAGACCTATCTCTTGAAATATGTTAAAAAGTATTTTAAACTAGAGCTATGCCTGGCATACAGTAAGAACTCAATAAACAGTGGCTCAGTGGAACTCAGAAAACTGCAATTCTGGGGCCTGCATGGGACAAAACTGCCTCCCACACCTGATCTGGGTAGGGGCCCCGCACACCAAGGAAGGCGTCTGTCTGCTGCCCAAAAGGCCCTTGAGAAACAGGGCCCAAGAAGTGTTTGGAATGCTTGGATCTGCATTTTGTCAGGATCCGGGGAAGGTGTCTTGCAGGAGACAGCTCTTGGAGACAGGATGCAAGGTGGCATGTGACACATGGAGGCCACAGGAGGAGCCACTGATGTGGTCCCAGGCCCATGGGGACAGAGCTGGTTCCCGAGTCAGGCAGGGCAACAGAGCAGCTGCTGTGGGCCTGGCACACTTGTAACCTGGCTTAATAAGCGCAACTTTATGTTTCCTGTCTCTTTTTCAATTAGTTTATTTTTATAGTCTTTGGTATTTACTGAAGTTCTTTTACAAAATTCCGGCTTGTCTCAGCTATTTTAAGGAAAAGAATCAAAAGTGCCGAGCACACTGGTGGCACCAGAATGGCAAAACTTGTTTCAGACCCTTATGGAATCTAATCCTGGTCTGCTACTCACTCGCTGTGCAATCTTGAGTACATTGCTTATCTTCCCCGAAACTCAGTTACCCCACCTGGGATTATAATACCTGCTTTCTAGAGCTGTTCTGAGACTTTGTGATGTTGCATTATCAGCTCTTCTTCCCCTTCCAGGGTGGGTTCATTTTCAGAGTTCTTTCCTGCTAAAGCTTTGGAGACTCCCACCTCTCACGATGAGGGAGGTATCCTGCTCTGAGTTTGCCCCTTCCTTGAGAAGGAAGCAGATGGCAAGGAAGAGTGGACTTGGAGGAAGGGAAGGCTATTCACCAGAGAGGGCGCTGGGCAAGATAGATTTCAAGGTCAGACTCACCTCCGTGAGGGAAAAACTGAGCATAGATCTGCTTGAATGTGTCTTCATTAACCACACCACTGGGGCATTCCTGTGGGAAGAGGAGAGAGTCAGCAGGAGGTGTTTGAGGGCCAGCACTAGGAGAAGAAGACTGGGCCCAGCCTTGGTGTCTGGGGTTCCTCATGATCCCCAGGGGCAGGGACCTGTGCATTTCCACTTCTCCAAAGTAACTCCATCTCAGGACTGGAGCTGCTTTGCAAAACGATGAGACGTTGTCAGAGAATGGGCACAGTGAGGTGGAGAGATCTGGGGCCTTAAGATCAGAAAAACCTGGGTTTAAATCCTGACTCAGCCAATAAATACTAAGCTTTGTGACTTTGGCCATGCCAGTCTCTGATGCTCAATATCCTTACCTGTAAAATGGGACTAACAATACCTTCCCCAAGGGTATCTTATGAACTTATGTTAGGCGGTACTGCGTCCATGGTAGATGCCAAGCAGTGTAGATTTCTTCTCTTTTCTGGATGCTGTTCCCTCTGAGCCCAGTGCCTGCCTGGGAAACTTTCCCACAGGATCCTGCTCCAACTCGGCTGCCCACTGCTAATGCTGCCATCAGAAGGAAAGAAGCCCTAATGGTAGGAAACCAGGCACTTGGTATGTGCAATAAAGGCTAGTGTGGAAGGAAGAGGCATCCCAGCACCTGTCAGATGACTCCCAGGAGGGGCTGAAATCCCTGTGGGTCAGCACTTTGGAGAACAATGAGGCTGTGGTCAGTTTGGAATTGACCCAGCTCAGCTCTACCTATAGACTACACCCAGAGGGAGGGTGACCAGATGCACATTGCTCTAGCCCACCCCACTCCACAACACCCCAGGATTTGGGAATAAGATTGTGCTCTGAGAGTTAAACTTAAAAAAAAAATTAATATCCAGGATTGTATATTCCTGGCCTGAGAGCTCTCAAACTGGCCTGAGAATGCAGGAACATATTAATGTATTTAAAGTAACAACTAAACAAGGAATTCCCATCCTCTGACTCCACGTTTGATTGTAACCTGGCTTTCATGTGGCTTCTAAGGAGGGCGGGTCCCAGCGAAGGCAGAGGAGTGTCTGGTCCCACTGTCCGTTCCATTTCCCATGGTAAATTAATACACTGACATTCGGCTTACACATCGGTCTCAGTGAGCCTGGTTAGCATAAGTCAGCAGGCCTAAATCCCGTTATTGTGGGGGCGCCACCAAGTTGGAAGGTATGATTATGTTAAGGGTTAAGGCTTGACCCTGGGCTGGGGTGAATTTCCTGAGGATGTGCCACCCTGAAGTTTCTGGGCAGTTGGCCGTTTACTGTCTCCTGACTTTGCTCCATCCTCGCCTGGAGCCTTCCTTTCCAACCAGGTGATCTCCCTCTCATGTCCCCTTTATAGAGCTGGCCTTCCTTGCGTAGCCTCACATATGGGAAACTACCTTATGAGCTCCCTTGGCATGGGGAAGAGCTTAGCCTCACGTGGGAACCCCCCCAGGCCTTCAGAGCCTGCACAGGTCTTACGTTTTTGAAGCCTCGATAAAGGACCTGCAACTCCCTCTTGGTGAAGTTGGTCTGGGCCTCAAGCTGCTCCAGTCCCTCGGGCCGATGGCAAACCATGGTCATCTCCAGCTCATCTTCAATCTTATCTGGAACCAGAGGAGATGGCATTGGAATGGTTGAACTTGGGGGTCACTCTTGTTAGGTAACAATCTGGGTTGTCAAAAGAGTGGTGTCATGACCTGGGATCTAGGGCTGTGGGCTGGGGTCACACTGCCAATGGCCTTCCTATCTTGAACCCCACTTCCCTGCCCTGTCAGCCTCTGTGTCAGACACCGCATAGGGAGGGGGCTTCAGCTTTGGAGAGAAACATGTTCCCAGTGGAGGCGAAGGCAGAAGTGCTCAAAATAAATCCATATGAAAACATTTTCCTTGCTTTAAAAATAACTTCTTTGCATATTCAAATTGTTTCCCATGGAAACTTCTGAATTTTCCAGAGACACAGGTAAGTAAGCAGAATGATAAACACCTCTAGACAGCAAAGGGAAACAAAATTATTTAAAGAAACAGTAAACTCTCACCATTTGGGCCAATTAGGAATGGATAGCATGATTTAGCAGAAAGTTCAGATTACGGCATGTTAGGTATTAATGATAAAAATCTGAATGTATTTACAGTTTGTTGTTTTGTAATGTCTACTAGATATGCTTAAATACTAGGAAAATATCTTAAATGGGAGCTACTTTGTACAAACCATTTGAAGGGCTCTAAGAACAGTTGTAAGTAGTAGTTTAAGTATGCCTCCCATATGGACTATAATGTAATATAAGATTGCATTAGTTATGTAGAAAAGTGTCTGTCAACTAAAGCAAGGAATCTGCCCATCTCCCACTGAGGGATCACAAAGTCCAAGTCAGTGGAATTTTCAATGTTTTACCATCACAGAGGGGTAGGTGAGTGATTTCCTTTGGACCCTGCCAGAATGCTTTCTATAAACTTACACCAATCAAGAATCAATTGCCATCTAACCTTCTCTGCCTGTTGTTGTCATGCAGACACAACCAAATCCATCTATTGAATGACTGTAAATCTGGGCTGGCAAGAATAGTGATGAGACGGGCAGCTGCTGGGAACATGCACAGACCGTGTGTCACCCCGTGGCAACCCACAGCAAGCACAGGCTGAGTTTCCACATCAGAGAACAAGGTGAGCAGGTGCATTAAATTATGTACATTTCTCTCATCAGTGTTGGTCTCATTGCACCAGATTTTCCCTGCAATTGTCACTTTCCCTTTTGAGATTTTGATCCCAATACAAAAGGAATCCATCAAATTAAGTTTGTATCTTGTACATATCCCCAAAGGTGATGGATGTTCGTGTGAGGCTCCAGTAACTTAGTAACAACTCCTAATTGCCATCTTTCTCATATACTGGGCAATACATATCACCTTCTCCTGCTGGGACTAAGGCAGATGATTTGTTATAAATTAGATATTGTTTATGCCACAGAGAGACAAGTGACCAATTTCCCCAGAATTCATAATTCTTACAGAGCCTTTAATTACGGTTATGCTTGTAGCTAACAAGGTAAGTAGCAATTATCTAAATGCTGAAGCATTTCTATGTAAACGAAAGGGCTTATTCTCAAAAAGAAAGAAAGAAAAGGAGAAAAATGCACATAAGTCTAATTCAGAATGCTTATATACATATTAATATTTTGCATCTATTTTAACCCATTTTAACAGAGAAATTGTTGGTTTAAATCTCCTAGCATTAGATCTAAAAGCATTTTTATTTCTAAAATGCACATCTGTTTAATTGTGAATATATTCACAAGAAACTTCTGAAGGGGCTGCAGAGATTTGCACATCCCTCCTTTTGCCCTTCAGGGATTCCCTGGGTACTGCCCAGGTGGCTTGAGTGAAGAAAGGAGATGAAGCAAAAAATCACATTAAAATGCAAATAAAGAAAATGAGAATATTGTGTTTTTTGAGTAAATGAGGCATTCTTGAAGACATCCAGTATACCATTAGATTTATCTCAGCCAGAAGCATGAAAGGGTTTTTTGCGGTACTCTTAATTCCTTGATCTTCCTGTGACTGAATTCCTCACAAGCTCAGGGAAATTTCTTTGCGGGAGCTTGAGAGACTCTTTCCGACTCAAGAAACAGTGCTTGTTTCCCGTCACCTTCATAAAAAATGCACTAAGTAATTATTGCGATATCAGCTATTAAACCCACTTCATTAAGGAGGAACTGGACTTTATTAATAAATGAGTTGTTTGTTGTCTGGGCAGCAGGATCAATTTCCACATCAAACAGATTCTGTAGTATCTGCATATTTGGATATTGACTGCCAAGCTTTTGTTTTGTTTTTCGTTTTCATCATTGGCTAAGTGTCAGGCTGCGGTAACATCGGTTGTGGAAGGAAATTTACTTCTTTGGGGCTCAAGATACTGGGAAGTAGCCTGCCTGTGGATGTTAAGACAGGGCTTAAAAGAGTGGCCCTGTCTTTCTTTCTTCTTTCTGTGACTGTATTTTGTAGTAAGAACTATAATTTATGTCACAATCCAGTATACACATATATATGTGAAATGTTAATGAAATATTTTGAAACAAAAACTCCATGAAATGATCCCGTCCCTCACTAATGTGAGCTATGCTCCAGTCTCAGTTTTAATGTATTCCTTTGTAAACCCGTGCTGGTTATGACTCTCACAGGTCATGACTTTTGATTGGACAGCACTGATTTAACTTGTCTACAGCTGTGGCAACCTCACAGGGGTGCCTGCGCTGCCACTCTCACATCAGCTCTCCCTTCCCTTTATTTGTATGTCTCATGGTGCTGGCCGCTGTAGATACATTCACAAGAAACTTTAGAGGTAACGGGCAGCGGTTTTCACCACCCTCCTGTTGCCCCCTGGGGGTTCCCTGGATGAAGCCCAGGCAGTCCCAGTAAAGGAAGGAGAATGGCCCAGTTCCCTGCGTGCAGGAGGAGAGAAGAGCATGAACCCATGGGAAGCCTCCCTGACAGTTTCTTCTGAGGTTTGTTCAAAGTCTCTGATGCCAGATGTTGCTAGTCATTACTTTGTTATAAAAAATAATGATGAGCCAGTTACTAAGTCAGACTTGAGTTTGAATGGTTGAGATAAAAATTAACTTGAGATGTAATACTGTGGTGATAACTACATGACAAGAATAAATTAGAACACCTTCTGTTTGTAAAGTACTTTTAAGCCATTCAATGTTCTCATGCCTGTTGTTCCATAACCTCATGTGTGATGGGAGTGAGGGGACCATTGCTGCGCATGTGATATTAAGAGGTGATTTTCTAATTGTGAGTGCCTCACACGGTGATGAATACCTATCACTAGGGGCAAAGAGAGATGGAATCACCGACTCTAGAGGATGCTACACAGGAAATTCTCAGATTGAATAGTAGATGATTTAGATTAACTGATCCTTAATGTTTTGGGATCATAGACTCCTCTGAGTGTGGAATGAAGGCTTTAGACTCTTTCAGAAAAAAAATGCACAGTCACTGCACATTTGCCTATTCAGTCATGTGTCACTTACCAACAGGGATCCTCTCTGAGAAATGTGTTGTTAGGCAATTTTGCCATCGTGCGAACATTGTGGAGTCTACTCACACACACCTAGGTGGGGTAGCCTGCTACACACCTAGGCTGTATGGTGTGGCCTAGTGCTTCTAGGCTACAAACCTGTACAACCTATTACTATTCTGAATACTGTAGGCAATTGTAACTCTCTGGTAAGTATTTTAAGTATTTGTGTGTCTAAGCATACTAAATTTAGAGAAAGAAACTATGGTGTAAAAAATAAAAAATGGTACAACTATTAGGGCATTTACCATGAATGGAAGTTACAGGACTGGAAGTTGCTCTGGGTGAGTCAGTGAGTGATGGTGAGTGACTATGAAGGCCTGGGATGCTACTAAACACGAGGTAGACTTTAGACATACTGTATGCTTAGGGCTATACTAAATTAATAAAAAATTTTTCAGTAAGAAATTAACCTTAGCTTGCTGTAACTTTATTTTACAAACTATTTGATTTTTTTCCAAACTTTTGGACTCTTTTGTGATAATACTTAGCTTAAAATACACATTGCCTAGCTGTACAAAAATATTTTTCTTTATTTTCTTATTTTATAAGCTTTTTCTCTATTAAAAAAAATTTTTTTCTTCTAAAACTTTTTTTTGTTTGTTTGTTACAAATGAAGACACAAACACACACATTAGCCTGAGACCACACAGGGTCAGGAACATCAAGATATCACTGGGCAACAGGGATTTTTTAACTCAGTTACAATCTTATGGGACCACAATTGTGTATGTTGTGTTGTTGAGGGAAACGTCATCATGCAGAGCATGACTGTACTTTCAGTGAGTTTCTGTATCTTTAAATACATCCAGCCCATGCTAAGCTGTTCCAGCGTAGGAGGTCTCTTCTAAACCTTGTCACTAACTGACTTTGTCTGAATTCTAAGTCACTGAGCAATGGGTGACAGATCTGGACTTAGAATCCAGCCAGTCCAGGCCCCTTTCATCATATCTGGTTTCCACATGTCCCCACAGTAGATTCTGCTTCCCTCAAGCACAAATTGCAAACCAGCTTGTAGCCAGCCTTGTAGCACCCCTGCTCCTATGAAGCTGTGTGCTTGTGTACCAGTTAGACCTGGACTGTGAGCAGTGGGAGGACCCGTACCTTGGGTCTTCTCCCCAGTGAGGTGTCCCCTCTGTCAGGCTCAGGACAGTGACCATGACCATCTCCTCCCTGGACTGGCCAATAGTGCCTCCCTCATGGTGTCTCTGGGTTGGACTTTATACTTACCCATCTAGCTTTTTTTTTTTTTTTTTTTTTTTTTTGCGATGGAGTTTTGCTCTTGTTGCCCAAGCTGGAGTGCAATGGTGCGATCTCGGCTCACTGCAACCTTCATCTCCCGGGTTCAAGCAATTCTCCTGCCTCAGCCTCCCAAGTAACTGGGATTACAGGTGTGCACCACCACGCCCAGCTAATTTTTTTTGTATTTTTAGTAGAAACGGGGTTTCACCATGTTAGCCAGGCTGGTCTCGAACTTCTGACCTCAGGTGATCTGCCCGCCTTGGCCTCCCAAAGTGCTGGTATTACAGACATGAGCCACTGCGCCCAGCTACCCATCTATATTGAGATTACAAAATAGTGATCCTTGGCTTGAGTGTGGCCCAAAGATAGGTCTTGTTTGACCTGTAAAAGGTTTCTTAATTATTTTGGAATTAGTTGTCCATGTTTGAAGATGAGAGATCCATGTACAAATATGGATATCTGATTTGTCTTGGAAAATGGGATTATCTGACAACTTTGGTCTCAAATTTGGACACTTCAGCAGCCTACTAGAGCTGAACAGTGGCCGTCCCCTCTGGGCAGCCAGAACCTCTAGGACACCCTATTGTTCACCCCTGGCTCACAGAATTCATTTATGCTGCCTGGCCTGTGCAACAGGCATTGAGTTTTTGTTTTTTGATCTATACCTACTTACCCTCCCACCTACAAACCACATAGACTACTCCTCGCTGTTTATTTAAACACATGCCACTTTGTCGCGCAAAGGACTTGAAGCTGATTATAGGAAATAAATATGAAATAAAAGGAGATAAAGTAATAAGAAAAACTGCTTCAGTAAATGTTGATTAGATTAGGAGGTGAAGACCATGGGGAAAAAGAGAACACAGAAATTCAGGCCATTTGTTTGAAGCAATTACTACACTTGAGCTGCAAATGGGCTCTGAGTTTTTACAAATGTCTGTGAAAGGAAAACGTAACCATTTCATAGGGGGAGCAAAGCTTTTCCTGTAGTTTGTCTCTAAAAGAACAATTTCCAGCTGTTTCTATATACGTGGGGCTTGCTAACAAGGGGCACAGAAAGCTGGCGCGTGAGAAGACTGATTATAAAACATGAACTTGATTAAGAAGCTCTGCCTTCGCAAGTCATGTGACCAGAGTCAAGTTAATTTAAACTGTTTTTTACCTCTCTGATACTGGTAATACCACCAGGCGATGTCTAGGAAAGAGTGAGAAAACATTTTACCAAATCCATTCATCAAAAAGCAAAACACACTTTTATTGTTCATGGAGAGAGGCCGCTCTGAGGGTGTCCACGTCGCTGTCCAGCTTGACATGTGTGAAGAGCCTCTCGGTAGCAGAGCTGAAGCTGAGCTCCCTGTCCTTTTCCCATGGTCAGAACAGGCAAGAGCAGTGGGTTGCCTCCCAGTGCCCATGGCTCCCGCAGGGGCTCATTGAACATGCCCTCAGCCATGCAGTCATGCAGCCTGCAGAGATGGGATGGCACATGGCAGAGATGTGCGATGTTGGATGGGTCCTTGGAAACACCCACATGTTTGACTGAGGAGTGGCTTATAAGACACTCTCCACAATCAGGAGGTCCCCATTCCCCCTCTCTGCTTCCTTGTGATTTGAAGCTGCATATCTTGTAGGATTATTTGTTTGCTCACTCAATAACTGTCAATGAAGTATCTACTAGGTACAAGTCAGTGAATAAAACAGCTCTGTTCTCTGCTCTCTTGGAGCTTACAGTCTACAAGTTTTTGCTTCTTTCTTCCCCCATTAAGCTTGATTAGTAACCAGATGCAGAAAAAGAAAAGGGCAGTTGCAGAAGAGGGTTAGCACATTGGGATGTGTGGCAGAGTGGATGCCGGCCAAGTCCCCCATTATGCTGAATATCAAATACAAGGCAAAATACCAGACCTGGAAAATTATCCACGGCACAGTGGAGCTGGGTGAGTCCGAGGTCCCAGGGAGTGCCACCAGATACTGTCCTGCTGGCCTTTGTGGGTCTATTGGGTGGTTGGCCTGGTTTTCCTCTGTAGGCTCTTATTTGGACTTCCACCTGTCTTGCCAGCACCCTTGACCACGAGTGTGTAAGGCAGCCCAGCCACCATCTTGAGTGTGTATTAGTCTCTCTCCAGTCCCCTAATCTGCAACCCCAGACAGCAGAGGCTTATTTTCCTGCTGCTTTTCAAAGTGATAGTATAGGTGAGCATCCATTGGAGTGTTTTCACTCATCTCCTGACCTGTATTCCATGGGAGAAATTTATTTTGCTGAATTTAGTTGCCCCTTTGATCATTCTGGTTAGGTGGCATTTGTATTTATTTATTTTTTACAAATATACTTTATTTTTAGAGCTGTTTTAGGTTACAGAAAAATTGCACAGAAAATGTAGAGAGTTTCTGTATATTCCACCCTCACAGTTTCTCCTATTATTCACATCTTGCATTGGTGTGGTATATTTGTTCCAACTGATGAACCAGTATTGATATGTAAATATTAACTGAAGCCCATAGTTTACATTAGAGTTCACTCTTTGTGTTGTACAGTTCTGTGGGTTTTGACAAATGCATGATGTCATGTATCCACTGTTACAGCATTATGTAGAATAGTTTCACTGCCCTGAATGCTTTGATAGCATTTTAATATAGATACGTTTAGAAATATGCATTGACATGGTCTGGTGTGCCAGGAATGTTATAGGTATTAGAAAAGAGATGAAAAGACATAATACCTGTTTACATGAGTTCTCAGACTGGTGAGGAGGCATACATATAGACCATGGATTAGAAATTCAAATGCCAGTGGTCACTGGCAGGTAATTCAGATGAGGACAGATGATGGGTGTACAACTATAGAGAGTGGTGGGAACTGAGAACTGGAGAGTAACGGCTCCATGAAAGGGAAACAGTTGTTACTCAACCAGTTGTTATCATGGAGTCATTTAAGCCCAGTGAGTCCAGATCCTTAGATTTTTCAAGAGATGCCATAATTAACAATGGTTTGTTTCCTGGTTCTTAGCTGCTATCAGTGAATTTGATGTTTGAAACATACAGCACGTACAATATATAGCACACCTTTGGGAAGGACGTTGTGGGTAACTGGTCTGGAATTTTTCATTGGCAAATCATTTCAAAATAGTGCCTCCTGGGTGGCATGGAACTAGAAGGGATGTCAGAGAAGGCTTCAAGGGGAAGTGATAATTCAGCTGAGTGTTGAAGAATGAGGGGACAAGGGAACAGCATATGCAAAAGCATAGAAGCTGAAGATCCCAGGAGTGGTGAACTCTCCTATGCAGGGCTGGAATCCCTTGAGAACAACTGGGAAAAAAGGATTTTAAAAAAATCTCATCATTTTTGAAGGCTTTGGAGAGCTACCAAGGCAGCCTGCATGAAAACAGCTCAGTTCCTGTTTGGATTAAGTTTATTTGCCTTTGCTCTATTACCTTTCGGAAGCTGAAGACTCAACCAGATAGGTGACACATTTTTTATTCCAATGTGCACCCTTCAGTAAAAATTTGTCAGGCATATTAAGAGACAAGACCAAGAGAAAAAGTAGAATATAGTAATAGATCCACAGCTGATCTAGATAATTGGATTAATCATACCTGGGCTTTAAAATAATGGTGAACCTTTGCTCAAGAAAATATACAAAAACTAGATAATTCCACCAGAGAACCAGAATATATACTAAAAGTCAATTAAAAATTGTAGAATTGAAAACTTTATTATCCAAAATTAATAATTAAACAGACCAATTTAAAAACAGGTTTGACACAGATTAAGAGATAATAAATGACTCGGTAGATAGGTCAATAGAAAAATACACAGACAGAGGCACAGAGAAAGAAAAGAATGAAATCACAGGCCAGGCACAGTGGCTCACACCTGTGATCTGAGCACTTTGGGAGATCGAGGTGGGTGGATCACTTGAGATCAGGAGTTTGAGACCAACCTGGCCAACATGGGGAAATCCCATCTCTACTAAAAATATGAAAATTAACTGGCCATGGTGGTGTGTTCCTGTAGTCCCAGCTGCTTGGGAGGCTGAGGCAGGAGAATCACTTGAGCCCAAGGGGTGGAGGTTGCAGTGAGCTGAGACTGTGCTATTGCACTCCAGCCTGGGCAACAAAGTGAGACTCCATCTCACAAAAAAAAAAAAAAAAAAAAAAAAAGAGTGGAATCACAGATAAGCTTGCATAAGAGACATATGAGACATGATGAAAAGTTCAAACATATGTATAATTGGAGCTCCAGAAAAGAAAGAGATAAATAATGATAATGAAGCAATATTTAAAGAGATAATAAATGAGAATTAAAAAAAAAAATGAGTGAAATATATCAAGCCACAGAGTCAAGCAGCACTATAAACGCCAAGCAAGATAAACACAAAGAAAACCATATAAGAACATCATAGTAAAACTGCTGAAAAATTAAAAAATAGAAAATCTACAATACAAGATAGAAATCATCAGATATAAACCAAACCCTGATTAAATGCTGCTTGTAAGCATAAGGGCACACAAAATAAAACATAGCAGGGCCCTGCTATGTTTACATCAGCTAAAGTAGATGTTAAGGCAAGTAACTTTGCTAGAGATAGAGAATTCTCATGTAAAAGGGCCCATCTAACTAGGAAGATTCTAGTTAAAAACAATTCTAGTCTAAAAATTATAGTCTAAAATTCTAGTTTAAAAACAATTCTAAATTAATATGTACTAATAATGTAGCTTCAAAATACACATAAAGCAAAGACTGATAGAATTAAAAGGAAAAATAAAAAATTCACGGTCATAATTGGAGTAATTTAAAAATACCTCTTTCAGTAGCCGATAAAACAGACCAAAAAATCAATAGGGGTATAGAAGATCTGAGCAACATAATTAACAAACTTGTTTCATTGAGACGTATGGAGCTCAGTACTCAGCAATCATAAAATACTATACATTCTTTCAAGTGCACATAGAATATTTACCAAAAGTGACCATTTCCTGGGCCATAAAGCCAATCTCAAAAAAGTTCAAAGAATTGAAGTTATTTAGACTATTTTTGTCCAGAGTGGAATTAAGCAAGGTATCAATAGCCAAAAGTAAACTAGAAAATCCTCAAAAATATTTGGAAATCGAGCAATATAGTTCAATTCCTTTTTTTCTTTTTTTGAGACAGGGTGTCACTATGTCGCCCAGGATGAAGTGCAGTGGTGTGATCTCCACTCACTGCAACCTCTGCCTCCCAGGCTCAAGCAATCCTCCCACCTCAGCCTCTTGAGTAGCTGGAACTATAGGCATGTGTCACCATGCCTGGCTAATTTTTTTGTACTTTTCTTGTGGAGATGAGGTCTTACTATATTGCCTAGGCTGGTCTCAAACTCAAGCAATACTCCTGCCTCGACCTCCCAAAGTGCTAGGATTATAGGCAGGAGCCACTGTGCCCAGCCTAATTCAATTTCTAAGTAACTCATTTATCAAAAAAGCAACCTCATGGTAATTAAATCATGGTAATTTTGAACTAAATGATAATGAAAATATGACATATCAACACTTGTAGGAAGTTGTTCAAGCTGTACCCAGGGGAAGATTTAAAAGAACATGACATACTTGAGCTGCAAATAATTTACAGGACCATGTGCATAAAAACACAGAATGTTGTGCTTCCTCTTCAGATTGTATTCCTAGTATTTGCAGTGGTTCATTTTCAATGTTGCCTGAACTATATTGACTACATTAGACATTGTATTAATGATGGCATGCTGGCATTTGAAGATGTAATCTTTTCTTCCCCTTAAACATGGTTGATTGGTTCGTTCTGGATGCGTTTAGCATCATCTTTTTAGTTGACAGCGTTCCCTAATATAATCAGGGGCAAAAATCCTCGTTGGTACTTTCATGGAGCAGAGAGGGGATGGGACAGAAAGTCCCATTTGGTCCTTCAGCTTTAAGTCTTAGATTCTTACAGCCAGGCTTGGAGGTGAGTCATAAGCCCACTCAGACCCACACAGTGCGTACAACTCATCAGCTCTGAGTTTTATAAACTTAACAATGAGCCCCAGGAGTGCTCAGCTAAGCCTTGATAAAGATTTTCTGAGTGTTCCACGTATTTTTTTCAGTCTTCTCAGTTCAATAAAACCCAAATCATGTTTTGCTTCAAGCATTTGTTCTCTTAATCTTGAAACCCCTCCTGCTCCTTTTAAGCGAAATTGAATTTATACATTTCTCATTCATTTATATACCTCAGTCCTGAAAGTGTCCTGAAAAATAAAAAAAAAAACAAAAAAAAAAAAAAATCTTTGAGTGCTTCTACTTGCATTAGATGGAGTTTTCAAGATCAAATGACTTGGAAATTCTTCAACGTTTAGTGTATTTCAGTACACTGCTCTTTCTCTCCAAATGGGTGTGTTTTTAATGTGGCCTTTAGGTCAGCACAAATGTTGAGGTGGGTGGGGAGAGGAATGTCAAATGTCCCTTGCAACTTCTCAGGAGCAGGGCGATGGTGGAAACTAATGGTCAGAAATGTAATGCAATTATTAAAAGTCCACAAAATCACTACACAGAATGTGACATAAGTCATAATTCTGTTTGTATGTGACAGTGTTACATTCATTCAGATATTTTCCAAGATTGAAGAAACAAATGGCTGGGAAAGGAATTATCTAGATTCCAGCATTAGAGAAAGCAGCAGCCCTAACCGATGTTTCAGGACAAGGAGCAAGGCCATGTACATTAGGGACTCTCATGTGCCCTCACTACTACAGCAGCATTTTAGTCCAGCTAAGCCCATGGCCAGGCTGTAAGGTAGAAATGTCAATTTCACTGCAGCAGCTCAACCTCAGGCACAGATCTCTAGAGGATGTTTTAAGTGGACCTTTTTGTCTGGGAAAAGTACCCTGGGATGATTTTTTTTTTTTTTTTTTTTTGATGATTTACTTTGGTAGTTCCAGCAGTCTCTGCAGCTGTAGGAGGCAATTAGTCAAATGAGGTCCCAATCCTGCCACCAGCTAGCATTCAGGTGGCAGTGGAGAAACTTCCCACTGTTTCTCCTTTGAACCCAGCTGGATACCACCCTGGAGTTCCAGTACATGGAGATAGCCAGTAAATGAACAATGGGTGACCCGTGTTGAAGAGAGAGGGCATGTTGCCTAGAGTGAGTGGGTCTACTATATTTCTGTGAGAAATAAGAGGATTAACACGGGTAGGATTCTATTACTCCTCTTGACTGAGGAGCTGAAATGACAATTCATTGCAAATGAGAAGTGTCCAGGGAGAAAGGGTACTTTTAGTTTTAAGATGGAAAAATGAAGGGGCAGAGAGAGGTTGAAGGAATTGCTCAAAGGAAAAGTAAAATTGCCAGAAGAATAGTATTATCTCAGGTTAGCACAGAATTTCCTCATTGATGGAAACTCACTGGGTCTAGGTCAGGCTAAGATGTGAATAGCATATCTTTCGGCCTGCTTTCTGAAGAAGAGCTCGTTGCTCTGCAGATAATTTGACAACTTGCTAAGTGATGGTTTCTGATTAGAGACCTAGCTTTGGTGCGCTGGTAAATATCTGACAATTGGCTCTTGGGGAGGGTGGAAAAGCCTGATTGATACAATTTTCCAATTTCCTTGGTGTAAATATTCCCTTTACGGCCCACTTCAGGCTGTTAGTGTGAAGTTGTTAAAATGAAGTGATCACACTTTGGGAAGCACGGTATGACCCAGTTCTATCACATTACTGCCACTGTTTTAGAACAGCTGGCATATGTTTAACTGTCCCAAACAAGTGTGCTAAAGACTCCAAAACCAATTTCAGAGGGTAGGCTCAGGCCTTGTAATCAACACTAATAAACTCTCTCTTTGCTGTTCGTGTGAACATCAATTTCTGTGCATGATACAGAATAATCACAAACAGGAACATAATGGAAGCTGGCCATGTGAGCTTTTGCTGGATTCAGTATTAATGTATCCTTGTATTAACTGCCTGTCTTGGTGAGCTCAGAGAGCATGGTAATAGTTTTAGAATTGATCTAATCATCTCACTGTCCCTAGGAGGTATATGGTTATTAGACTAATTCAAGCTAGAATCATACTCACCTTATAGCTGTAAATCTTGCTGAGATAAGGTATGTAAAATGCTCTACATGCATAGTACGTGCTCAAAAATGTTATTTTCATCTTGTCATATATTTTGACTGTGATTTTAAGGGTCATTCTCAACAACAGAATCCAATAGTCACATCTGTTAAACACTGTCTCACTCATGATTGTGCCTTTCCTGATGGATCTAGTTAATTAATTGTGTTTCTCTTCAGTATAGGAAGATTTCCTTGTTCTGTTATTTACTGTCAGTGACACACCTCAATTGTCAGTTGAGGTTGGACATGAATGGGATAAAGTAAATATGATCATTTTATGTTAAAGGTAATGGCCACCAGCAAACACAACCCTCTGGCTGAAAAAGTGTTGACCATCTCAGTCTGTGGAGCAGAACAGGGGGCCTGTGGGTGGTGGACACCAGAAGCATAGGACTTAGAACATTAGTGAACAGACATAACAACTGACAGCCACTAAGGACATTTCCTGGCTCTGTGTCCTCTGTCCTTAAGAATCTGGACAGTCCATGACCACTGTTACAGGCCGTCTCTTAGCTGCAGAAGTCAATTGAGCATTACCCTCCACTGGAACATCAACTCCCAGATGCAAGGAGTGCAGTCAGTTCATCTGAGAATGTATATCTGCCTGCCCAGAGGCAGGGAGAAGATGGCAAGGTGCTATCCTCTCCAGGACTCAGCTCTGAAGCCTCTTAACTGTGCACTTAATAAATGAAGCCTTGGCAGACACACCTTGAATTATTAATGAAGTTATTCAGCTTTGATTGTTTCCTTCTTTTGGGGAAAGGTTATTCACTCAAATGCCTTTGATTAGACTACACAATACATCACAATTGGGCATATTTTATGTGCAACTTTATGGTGATAATAGTTCTGTCTCATTTAGAAGCAAATCAGACATTATGGACTTCGTGATTTATTAATGTATTGATTTCTATAAATGTCAGCGCATCTCACATCCCGCCAGAGAGCCCGGGAGCAATCAGTGAAGGGCCGATAAAAATATAAAATGAAGCCATCGTAAAAAGAGGAAATACTGCCTGTTTCCAAGCCCTGCTGCCTCTCTATATTGTTTCAGGGTCTACATCATTACCATGAAGGCATCCCCCCACCCACACGGAAACAGCCTTGATCGGGGGGCTGTGTCCTGCTTAAATCTATTTTAGATAAAAAAGAGGTTGTATGAGAGGAGAAATAAAAAACAAGAGGTGAAGAGTGGGATCTGGAGGGGTCCCAGGGCCGGTGCCCAGATTCCTCATCCTGGAGAAAGCAGGAGGAGGAGGAGGAATCCCTTTCCACCAGATTCACTCCACAACAACCGCCCACCTTCCTGCTGAGGAACCTTCAAGACAGAACCTAGATTTTCCTGCTGGCGCTGAAGAGTCCATGCTAGGGCCCTGGTCTACCTTTCCAGCATGATTCCCCAACACTCCCTGTCATGAGTCCTCTGCAATAGCCCCAGAATCTGCTGGTGCACAAACCCCTGTCTACCACAGCATGTGATCATCTGGCATCAATCCTATCCACCCTTAAAACATGGCATAAGTGCCATCTCCTTTGGGCAGCTCTCTCAGACCACTGCAAAAAAAGCTCTCTCTGTCCAAATTCCCAAAGCACTTATCATCTCTAGCAATCACCCGGCATGTATCAAAATCTACCTTTGAGTGTCACAGTTTTTATATACAAGGGTGGGGTGGGGGGAGATTGTGTCTTGTGCTTATTTTTGTTTTATTTTTGTTTTCGGTATCTTACTCCCTCTGTGATATCTAATATCTCCTTTGCACAAAGAAAATGACTAGTAAGTGCTCATTATTTGCTAAAAGTGTGTAGCACTACAAGGAACTAATTAGAAAATATATTAAGAGTCCTGAGACAGTGGCCCAGGGAATATCTGGAAAGTATCTGGCTAATTTGGTGGGCAATTTTGTAATCTGACAGTTGAGTTCAGAAATCACAATCTGGCAGCCCATGGGGTACTGTTGTTCCACTTCTTTTATTTTTTAAATTATTATTACTTTTTTCTTTTGGTAGAGATGGGGTCTCACTGTGTTGCCTAGACTGGCCTTGAACTCCTTACCTCAAGTGATCCTCCTGCTTCTTAAAGCACTGGAATTACAGGTGTAAACCACCACC
This sequence comes from Rhinopithecus bieti, assembly GCF_001698545.2. Lineage (NCBI taxonomy): Eukaryota > Metazoa > Chordata > Mammalia > Primates > Cercopithecidae > Rhinopithecus > Rhinopithecus bieti. Next base: position 4,849,330 of record NW_016814045.1, on the reverse strand, counting down.
CCTGGTCTGTTTCACTTCATTTAAGTGTGAACTTTATCAACATTTATTTCACATAGAAATATGAACTTTTGCCTTTCCTTTAGAAATCTGAAATTATGGCCATGCCAGGCCCACATTCCCACATGGCAACCACAGTCCCTACTACTCCCTATTACATTTCCAACGCTAAGACCAAGAGCTGTTGTTAGAGTCATCATCACTCATTATATACCTGAATCTGCAATCCCTGTTTAAATTCCTTTCCTCTGCCTCCTACCATGTTTTCCCAAGTGACTTTTATGTGTTTTGTGATAGTCTAGAGGCATGACAGGCTTCATTTTTTGGAGTCCCAAGCAACGTGGTGAAGACAGGATGCTGCCCTGTGATTAAAGAATCAAGGGGGGCACGCCCAAGATGGCCAAATAGGAACAGCTCCAGCCTCCAGCTCCCAGTGTGAGCGACACAGAAGACAGGTGATTTCTGCATTTTCAACGGAGGTACCGGGTTCATCTCACTGGGGTGTGTCAGACGGTTGGCGCTGGTCCGCGGGTGCAGCCTGACCAGCGAGAGCTGAAGCAGGGCGAGGCATTGCCTCACCTGGGAAGCGCAAGGGGGAAGAGAATTCCTTTTCCTAGCCAAAGGAAATTGAGACACACAACACCTGGAAAATCGGGTAACTCCCACCCTAATACTGCGCTTTACCAAGGGTCTTAGCAAATGGCACACCAGGAGATTATATCCCACACCTGACCTGGAGGGTCCCACGCCCACGGAGCCTCCCTTATTGCTAGCACAGCAGTCTGAGATATAACTGCAAGGCCTCAGCAAGTCTGGGGGAGGGGCACCCGCCATTGCTGAGGCTTAAGTAGGTAAACAAAGCCGC
>NW_016814045.1:4779144-4845076 GCF_001698545.2 Rhinopithecus bieti | reverse complement strand
AGAGAAATGCAAATCAAAACCACAATGAGATACCATCTCACACCAGTTAGAATGGCAATCATTAAAAAGTCAGGAAACAACAGGTGCTGGAGAGGATGTGGAGAAATAGGAACACTTTTACACTGTTGGTGGGACTGTAAACTAGTTCAACCATTGTGGAAAACAGTGTGGTGATTCCTCAAGAATCTAGAACTAGAAATACCATTTGACCCATCCATCCCATTACTGGGTATATAGCCAGAGGATTATAAGTCATGCTGCTATAAATACACATGCACACATATGTTTACTGTGGCCCTATTCACAATAGCAAAGACTTGGAACCAACCCAAATGTCCATCAGTCACAGACTGGATTAAGAAAATGTGGCACATATACACCATGGAATACTATGCAGCCATAAAAACGGATGAGTTCGTGTCCTTTGTAGGGACGTGGATGCAACTGGAAAACATCATTCTCAGCAAACTATCACAAGAACAGAAAACCAAACACCGCATGTTCTCACTCACAGGTGGGAAGTGAACAATGAGATCACTTGGACACAGGAAGGGGAACATCACACACCAGGGCCTATTGTGGGGAGGGGAGATGGGGGAGGGATAGCATTAGGAGATATACCTAATGTAAAAGACGAGTTAATGGGTGTAGCACACCAACATGGCACATGTATACCTATGTAACAAACCTGCATGTTGTGCACATGTACCCTAGAACTTAAAGTATAATAAAAGAAATGCAAAAAAAGAATCAAGCTGTGTCCTTAAATGTACTGTGCTGCTGATGTCATGTGTGTCAAGAATGGAACAGACCTGTAGGTTCTGAGCCCAGTACATTTCAGCCTTATGCTTTACAGAGTACTTTCACGTTGCTTAACTCCTGTGAGATATGCATAGTATTTTCCCATTTTACAGGGGAGAAGACTGAGGCTCAGAGAAGAAAGAGAAAAGGTGACACTTCTGAGCACTGCCTATTTGCAGAGCGCTGTGACATGTACTTTGCTTACATGATCTCACTTAACTCTCTCATAGCTTTTAAGTATTCTTGTTAAATCTTCGTTGTTGATTTCTTATTAGCTAATTATTTTTCCCATTTTATTAGAAGAAATTGAATCAGTAATTTCAGGAGGCATCCTTGAGGTCACAGAGACTAATCACATCATCTACTTGATGGGCAGATGCTTTGGAACCTCAAGGGACCACCCTAAGGGTCTCTGCTGGGCCCACTCTTGTGTCTTTGTTGTTGTGTCTATATAACAAGTCAGGGACCAAATTCTACTACCCCAAGTCTCCTTTACTTTCTGTATTTGAGAATTTGTACTAAGGGGGCAGGAGGGAAGACACCAAATAGTTTCAGGAATTCCCTCTGCATCTCCTTTCTCCATCAAGCTCTCTGCTACCCATTTAGCATTTCCAACCATGTTTCTTTTTTCTGAGCATCAAAGCAGCCTCCACTGTAGGCGACAAGTTGTATAAGTCACAGAGTGGCTTTTCTCCTGCCTTCTAAATGTACAGCTGTGGCTACTGGGCCCAGGGAGGGAACTGGCCTTGTCCAAGGCCACGCACTGGATTCCCAGCATAGCAGGATTGAACTCAGATGAATCCTTCCAGTAATCCAGTGTTCTTTTCACAACCCTATTCACTCATTCTACAAATAGTTACTGAGTGCCTACTAGGTGCCTGGCACTCTTCTAGGCACTGGGGATAAAGCAGTGAACAAAAGACATAAAGCAGTGAACAAATGACATAGAGGTGGGGATGGAGCTATGAATGGAAATAGAGCAGAATTATGGGACTGGCGGGACATGGGTCATGGAAGGCATTGTTTTTATTTTTATTTTTTATTTCCATGGGTTTTTTGGGAACTGGTGATGACTGGTTACATGACGAAGTTCTTTAGTGGTGATTTCAGAAGGTGCTGTTTTAGGATAGTGAAGGAAGGCTCAGGAAAGGCGAGGTGATAGCCCACTTGAGCATCAGTGAGAGGGGAGTGATGGTGAGATTTGAAGTCAAACAAAGGCTCCTGTCACAGCTCTGCAGCTGAACAGGTGGTGGGCCCAAGCAAGTCACTTCCATCCTCTGTGTCTCAGTTGTCAACAATAGGGAAAAGGGGACAGTAACATCATCTCTCAGTCTGCTGGGATCAAAAGAATCCCTGCAGATAGAGCGCTGGCATATAGAAGGCACTAATGAGTTTCCTCCCCACTCATGGGGGAGTCCTGGGGTTCAGTTTCCTAATGAGTGCCTTTGCTTGGCTACCAGTAAGGTGCAACCTACCTTGAGCCCACATAACACTCCCTTAGCCAGGGCAGCAAGCTGGAGGGCCAGCTGGAAGACTTGCGTAGTTTGAGAGGATGAATGAGCTGGGATTAATTAGCCCAGTTGGTTTGTGAATATATTAGCAGGTCACAGGGCTCTGAGGCTGTTTAGTCTGATGGGTGATGGGTGGTGACCGCTAAGCCTTGAGTGATGCTTTGATGGAACTTTCCAGATCAGGGTTCTCACTTGGAACTCCTAGCCCTTCTGAATTTCTCACTGTGAGATAGCAGTGCTTCCATCATTTAAGTCCCAAGGTGATTTACCATAAAGCTTAAGTTGGATCAGAGGAGTCTTTGAAAATTAAACCTCACATACAAGAAAGAGTTTGAAGTCATGTCTTCTAAGGGAAGTCTTCTCAGACCTCCCAGCCTGCATCTCAAATCCTGAAACCCTTTTTGTCTATAAGGATAATGTCTTGGGATTGTGGGGTAGGGAAGTTGGAAGGAGGAGGCACACTTTTCCTTTTATTACTGGTTGGAATACTTTTTAAGCTATGGGTTTGAATTGCTTTTAAAATTTTAATGTTTTGGATAAAAACATGACATTTTGAGTGGGATAATGGTTTTGCTGTGCAGATAGGTCTGGAAAGTTGGTTCTACTGCGACCAGTGTTTTGTTGTTGTGTTTACCGTAATGTTGTTTTGTGGAATAAAATGCTTTCCAAACAAAATATGTTGGGGTGGTCATTTGTGCTTGTCACCAACAATTTCTGGTCCTCCTCCTTCCTGATGCATGTTGGGTGTACCCCTTTGAAGTTAGGTGGGACTATGTGACTGGCACTGGCTAGCAAAATGTGAACATTTCTATTGTGTGTGTGTCCCAGGTGTCCCAGGAGTGAAGTGTGCCACAGGTGTCCCACAGGGCATAGCTGGCTCCATGCTCAGGCAGCCTGACTCTGGAGCCAGTGTTTATAAATCATAATTCCATGCATGCACAATCTCTGCCCTCACAGAGGGATCAGTCCTGTGGTGGCAACAGATATTAAATGAATAATATTTTTTTGAAACAGGGTCTCACTCTGTTGCTTAGAGTGGAGTGCAATGGGACAGTCATGGCTTACCACAGCCTCAACCTCCCAGGCTCAAGTGATCCTTTCATCTCAGCCTTCTGAGTAGCAGGGACCACAGACATGTGCCACCATGCCCAGCTGATTTTTATTTTTTATTTTGTAGAGATGAGTTTATCACTGTTTCCTAGGCTGGAATTATTTTTTAAAAAATAATGTTTGTTTACAGTTGAGCAAAGTAACAATGGAGGAAAGGAATGGGTTACCATGCGAACTTAGACAAGAAGAACTAAACATAACCACAAGGCTTCTCTGTGGTGGCCTTGACACTGAGCCTGGAAAGAGGAGAAGCGGACCAACAGGTGAGGAGTGAGGGAGAGCGTTCTGGGCAGAGGAAGCCTCTACAAGGAGCCCTTGGAGTAAGAAGATATCTCATCTAGAAATGAGAGGAGGCAGGTGTGTCTGGAGGCTGGGATGAAGGGAACAAGGCCCAGAGGAGTGGGAGGCAGGCATGGACCACATTGTGCCAGACTGGGAACCCATGTTAACAGTTTTAGGGACAGCCAATAGCAAAGAAAATGCAGTTTTGTTGTTATTTTAGGAAAACTGAAACAAACTTGGTCCATCCCATTTACTGGGGCTTCACAGAGGATGGCTCTGCAGGGTCAGCTCTCAGCCTGCTGGCTTTGCATCATTCCTCTCCTTGCTGGCTTATGGCAATCGAGGGCCTGTGACATAGGCCTGAGACCCTAGACTCCCTACAAGTGATGGGAAGGGGAAGGAAGTCTGTTTCTCCTTATCAGTTAATAAAGCCTACAATTTGGGATGTTTGAGGTTTCAGCTGGCATACCAGGGGACCTGGCAATTCCCCTTTAGAATGCCAAGGGCTGAGTTGGGTTCAGCTGCAGAACTGACTCTGTGGTATCAAGAATATGATAAGGCTGGAGAAAATCTCCTGGGACTGTAAGATTTTTTTTTTTTTTTTTCTTGAGACAGAGTCTAGCCCTGTCACCTAGGCTGGAGTGCAGTGGCACGATCTCAGCTCACTGCAACATCCGCCTCCTGGGTTCAAGCAATTCTTCTGCCTCAGCCTCCCAAGTAGCTGGGACTCCAGGCCCATGCCACCATGCCTGGCTAATTTTTGTATTTTTAGTAGAGATAGGGTTTCACCATATTGGCCAGGCTGGTCTTGAAGTCCTGACCTCATGATTCACCCATCTTGGCCTCCCAAAGTGCTGGGATTACAGGCATGAGCCACTGCGCCTGGCCAAGACTTTTTTTCTAGCTGATCAGTAACTTTCTCCTTTATTCTTATTTTAGTTACCTCATGACCCTGCACCAGGAAACAGGTCTTGGTAGTTGTCATTAAAAGGGGGAAGATTAAACATACAAAGGAGATGTGATCATTATTGAAGCAAAGTTCAAGAAGGTGGGAGGCAATGGGATGAGGATCAGAGATGTGGGGACCCTGTGCAGATTTCAGATTAGTTCTCAGAAAAATTCCTAGAAGTGCAAGAAAAAGCAAGGGTTATAGCACAGAAAATATCTATCATGTACCCATCTTCTCTGTGTCAATCTGTCTCATCTCTGTCTACATCATCTCTCTCTTAGATAATAAACATTTTAATAGTGGTGATCTCTGAGAATTAGGGTTATGGATGACTGTTACATTCTTTTTTGCTCATATGCATTTTCTAAATTTTCTGCGGAGAGGTCTGGGAAGGTAGGCAGGTGAGGGTGGAGATCCTCCGGCTTGGAGATCAGATCCTCCGGCTTGGAGATCTTCATGTAGCCATGGCAACATGTCGTGTTTATCAATTTCAGTTTCAACATCTGGGAAATGGTGGGAATAATCCCTACTTTACAAGGCTTTTGTCAGATTTAAATGAGATAATGAATGGCAGTGCAATTGGTGTGGCAGTATGGACTCAATAAATATTAAACAATGACTAAGAATCCTTTTTTGCCTTGTGAAGAAAGACAGCTTGGCTAGAAGCAGTGGGTTAGACAGGATGCCTTCCTTCTGGAGGAGGCATTTCTGAGACAGTGGTGAGTAGGGTGGGGTGATGCAATTGGGAATGTTGGGGGTAGGGATCTTGTGATCAGAATGGCAGCTGACATTTTAGAAGCATTTCCCAGTGACTAGGGCTTCATGTGCACTATCTCATGTGACTTTCCTAAAAGCGGTGAGGTACATTCTGCCACCCTTTTAAAGACAAAGAACTGGAGACTTAAGGATATAAGGTCATCTGCCCAGGGCCACAGTTAATAAACAGCAGAGGTGGGGCTCAAATACAGGTCTGCTTGATGCCAAAGCCCATGTTCTTAACTGCGGCATTACATTCCATGAACTTTATAGCCACATAGAACTAGATTAAGATCCCAACTTTGCCACTTGATACCTGGTGGCCTTGGGTAAGTCACAGTCCCTCTCTAAGCCTCAGTTGGCTCGTTTAGACAGTGGCTGTGATCTAACTCCTGTCTCATTGTCCCCATGAGGATCGAATGTGGCAAGGGTTGTGAACCCGGGTACCCAGCAGTGCTTATCACGTGGCGGTTTTCTGGCCCCTCTTCTAGGTTCTGGAGAGGACATTCCCATAGCACTTGGGTTGTCTGAGGCAGCATCTCAAAGCTGCACTGCTGAAAATGCAATTTTTCGCTCTAGCTTGTATGGATAGATTTTTAATATTTAATTAGGAAGACCTTCCGCTTGGAGAAAGGCCAGGACTTGTTATTAAATCCCTGCTGCTTGGTCTCCCTCACTTGCCCATGGGATTATTCATTCATTTCCAGTCATACAATTTAATATTGCAACAGCTAATGGGGAGATGTTGATAATTTGTAAAAACTGGTTGGTGCCAAGGCCGTTGGGGAAGGTCCACACCCAGACCTGCTATGGGGGCCAAAGCAGATTCTCAGGAGATGAGGGTTCCTGAGAGCTTTATGTTCATTATCTGCAAACATTCATCTTGTACCTTCTGAGTGCTGCATGCCATGCTGGGAGCCATGAGGATCAGAAAGAAGTTCACGGCACAGTGACATCCTCAAGGAGCTAGGACCCCTGAATGCATTAGAGGGCTGGGCTCTGCAGCCAGACAGATGGGGTTCAAAATGCCTCCTCGGACATTTCCTAGCTGGGGCACTGGGCATTAACCTCTTGGGGACTCAATTTCATGTACTCACCATTTCTTCCTGAGACTACTGCAAAGTATCAGCCTGTAGGCTCAACCTTACCAATGGGTTCTCTACAAGAACAGCTAGAAGAACCTCTCTTAAAGAGTCATTCATGGAACACATAACTACTAAGTATCCAATACGTGCAAGGCACTGTGGCAGGTACTGTGATGATTACAGTGGTGAGCAGGACAGGCTTGGTCCTTGTTCCCAGATCTTATGATTTGGTGCATGAGAGACTTAACCTAAGAATCACAGACACAAACATAAAATGACAGCTGTGAGACGTGCTGCAAGGGAGAGCTATTTGGTGCTCTGCGACGGGAGCGGGGAAGGACGCCCTGGTGTAGTGCAAGCATTCAAGGGAGGCTTCCCTGAGGAGTGATGGTGGGCCTGAAATCCCAAGGAGTGGAAGGTGACTAGATAGGAAGGAAGGGGTGTGTGTGTATGTGTGTGTGAGACATCGAGAGAGAGGGAGAGGAGGAGGAAGAGGAGGAGTAGGAGGAGGAGGAGAAAGACAGAGAGAGAGAGAGAGGCAGATTCTATGTGTATAAGGAGGATGGGGAGAGCTTTTAGGAGCCTCCTGGGCAGAAGTTCTGGAGCAGAAGGAAATGTGCATTCTAGGGAAGTACATCTGACTGTTCTTACACCAAAGCCTTCAATGGCTTCTTACTGCTTGCAGGAAAAAGACCATGCTCTTTACAAAGGTCTTTTATGATCTTCTGCTTGATTAGCTCATAGGTTTTATCTCTCCTACACAAAGTCACCGTGCTACACAGACACACACAGTCACTTTCTGTAAATACTTGCTGTTCCCACAACATGATTTCCTGGTTGACACTTCCACACCTTTGTATGTCAGGTGCCTGAAGGGGTTATTTCCTGGGTTTCTCTAAGTCTATCCCATGCCTTGCATACCTTCGGGGACTCTATTTATCTGGGCTACAATGTGCATGGTGCCCATGGAGTTGTGCAATGTGCAGCCCTCTCTCAAATCTCGTTTCAAGGGCTACTTCCTCTGAAACTGAAGTTTTTCTGTCTTCCCCAGACAGTATCAGTGTGATAAGACCCCTGTCCTGCAGCATCCATCCCACTGCAAGACAAAAAGGCAAAGATTCTTCTGTCTTTCCTAGATTGTGGGTCCTTTGAGAGTATGGCCATTCAGCCACTCATTTAACAAATATTTATTGAGCTCCTACTCTGTGCCAGGCTTGGGTCCAGGCACCAGCAATATATGGTCCCAAATAAGTCAGGCCCATCCTCCATTCAGCAGGAATGACACGTTAAAATACTGACATCAATGACTATGCAATTAGAAATCATCTTTAGTGCAGTGAAGGAAAAGAGTGAGGAAAGTGTGTGAAGGAAAAATCAGAAGGAGCCTCTTTTGAGTTAAGAAGGAAGGAGAGTCTATGAACATTATGAGGTGAATCATAAAGGTGAGAAGTGGTAGGAAAACAGTTTCAGGAAGAGAGAACAGCATGTGCAAGGATTATGAGATGAGAAAAAGCCTGGCCTTTTTTTTTTTTTAAGACAGAGTCTTGCTCTGTCACCAGGCTGGAGTGCAGTGGTGCAATCTTGGTTCACTCTCACCTTCCACTCCCTGGTTCAAGCGATTCTCCTGCCTCAGCCTTCCAAGTAGCTGGGATTACAGGCGCATGACACCATGCCCGGCTATTTTTGAATTTTTAGTAGAGACGGGTTTTCGCCATGTTGGCCAGAATGGTCTCAATCTCCTGACCTTGTGATCCGCCCGCCTCGGCCTCCCAAAGTGCTGGGATTACAGGCGTGAGCCACTGTGCCTAGCCTCAGATGCTAACTGGGTGGACCATTCGCCTGTCTGACAAGGACTTGGGCTCTTATCTTTAAAGCAATGGGGAGCAGAAATATTGAGTGTGTAATTGCCTCAAACCAGAAGTTTACCCAAGTGTTCAACAGTAAAATGAATGTTAAAATATTCACACAATGAAATGTTACACAGCAACGTGAATGAATCAACTATGACAGTGTCCGACATTTGGATGACTATATAGTGTGAAATCAAGGGAAATTAACCAGTGTGGCTAGAAGTCAGGATAGCAGTTACTTTTGGGGAGTAATGAATCAAATGGGGCAAATAGGGGGCTTCTGGGATGACTTGATCTTCTTTCCCCTTCTCTTTCTTTTAATCTGGGTTCTGGTGCAGATTATATTTAGAGGAATGTTTTATTTTTTAAAATTTAATTTAAAAATAAATGCAGAAGGACCTGCTTGGAGAGTGTTGGAACTGTCTGGATGAGAGATGATGTTAACTTTGAAAGAGACAGATGAGGGGCAGATCTGGAATCTCTCTGACAGAGAAACCACCAGACTTTCTGATGTTGGGTGGCCAGCAGATGGGCATTAGAGAAAGGGATTGGGAGGTGACAAGGAAGACTATCCAGGCTTTAGCAATTGGGTGGATGGTGAAACGGTGCTGTGAAGTGGGGAAGGCTGGAGAGAGCTGTATCACACTTCCCTGCCCTGGCCCCAGTGATGATGAGGTTGTTCTAGAGAATGGGTTTGATTAATACTGACTTACCTTTGGCTATTGCAAGTCAATAACACTATGACCAGTCCTTGGAAAGCAGCTAATTTACTGCCTTTGAGTTCTAAAAATTTCATCTTCTTGAAGATTTTTCAGAATTATTTGTTCTTTAAACTCAACAGCTTTTTGCAGACAGCTTTTTGCCCCTTTGTCACATGGGCAACACGTGTTTATTCCCTTTTTTATGTGCAGTGCCATGTTATGGGCACAGACATGTATGTGTGACCCTTTCAGGCATCCTTGGTGATTCTGGGTGTCAACAGGAAAGAAAAGAGCAATTAAAAATAGCCTCTTTCTGGATGGTGCTGTGTTGAATGCATTTAATAACCAACCTCAGGAAGATTATTTTTTAAATTTCCATTTTCTTTATTATTAGGGCTTGGCTATTAGTCACTGAGTGGCAGAGTTGGAATCTGAACTGTAATCACGCCACACTGCTTCCATCTGACCAGGGATGAGGGTCTGGGGCTCACTGGTGTGTGAGGGGGTGACAGAGACCATCTCCTCATTTCAGTCTCTGTGATGACAGGAGGGAGTCCTGACACTTAGAAAGTGCTTAGAGATCTCCAAAAGAGAGCTGCTCTAAGGTTCTGTTTTACCATTTTGAAAAACATTTGCCCATAATGTCTCTTTATAGGATAATAAAAATGAACCATGTGTGGTTCATTGGAAAACATCTCTCAGGGTTATTAAAATATATGAATATGAATTTTACTTTAAGATGGAATGGCTATATTATTCAAAATTGTAAGCCAAAATGTATTATCTATTATTAATTTATTTTTAATAGTCATCTTTCTTATAGATTAGCATTCTAATTACTTCTGAAAATGTGGGCAGCAGTGAGGCAGGGTTTCCAGTGAAAATTGTCCTGAAGATAAATTGAGGTCTTTGGCTGGAACACTTCAGCCTTTTCCCCATTCTTGAACAATGGCATCTGTCATCCCGGAGGGTCCAGGCCAAGATTCTCATCTAGGCTAGATCTGCCTGAAGAGTTTAAGGCTCTGCTCAGGAGTGAACGGAGCTGCTCTCCACCACATTCCTGCTAAGGCGCTGTCCAAAGGCCACACCGATAAAGGCCGGCAGCACAGAACTGCCTCCAGCCTGCTTCTCGCTGCTGTCCTCCTCCAGGCTGCCACCCCTTCCTCAGACACCCTCCACTTTCTTCTTGCTAATCCTTCCTCCAAGCCCGAGATAAAAAGTGTCTGCTGCAGTAAATGCAGCTCACGTGATATGACAGGGGAATTTATAGGGTCTTTCAAATACTTCCTATAATGGAAAAATCTCAGCATGTATAGTTTGATTGAAGCTTGTTCATGTCAATGCAAAGCAGTTCATGTGGATGGAGGGCCTTCTGTGCTCAGGTGTTTGATTCGGTAAAGGCAGAGACGTGGGAAGAGCTGGGTGCTAGACCCAGGGAGTTTGAATGGCTTGGCTCTCATACCTGTCACCTGTGCACTGTGCAGCTACCGCACATTCTTCACCTGCCCGCTGGTGTTGCCTGGTCTGTGAAGGACACTTACTTCTCAGGGTCTTCACGAGGATTAGGTGGGTACCCAGAGCATGGCACACAGAGGATGTGCAGCAGATGGCAGCTTATTTCATTTCCCTCCCCTCTATTCCTGTGTGACGAGGGAGGGCTGGTGGACTGAGTGGGGGCTTCCAGGTCACTCCACGTGGTGTCAGCGTGACTCTGTCTTGAAGGGACAATGTGTGTGTGTGTGTCAGAGGGACGGGGCTGGCCCATCCCCAGGGATGCCAGCACAGGGCAAAGAACACTGACTGGGTGGGGGGGATGAGAGGGCGAGGGAGTGGGATGGGAGACTTGGGTTCCCGGACCACATCCCCAATTCTGGGCTCAGCATTTCCATTCTCTGGGTGTCAGTTCCCTCCGCAATAAAAAGGAGTGGTGGAGACACTGAATTTCTACTCATGTAACCTTGGGCAGTTCTCTCTCTATTTTTAGTTTATTAACCAGTGATGGATCTATTCTCCAGAAACTTCTCTAAAGTCATCTCAAACTTATGCTATTTTAAATTTATATTAATTTCCTCTGGAGATAGCAAGTTTCATTAAGTTTATGGGTTTTGGGGAAGGCAAACTTCTTTTAATCGGTCCTAGTTTACTCCTTTTAGTCTTCTAATTTTAGTATTTTATGATTTGCTCAACATTCATGCATTTGTTTAACCAGCATATAAGCATATCCATGCTCCACATATTCAGATTTTCAGAAAGGGAAGATGTATAGAATTTATTGAATACCTACTATGTAAAGACATACTAAGTGTGTTCACATTTCTCAATCTCCATTTACCTTCCCAACAATCCTAGGAGGTGATATTAATATCCCCAGTTTGTCATTAGACAAGCTAAGTCTCAGACAGCTTAAGTGATTCCCAGGGTCACACAGGGAGTAAGTGCATGAACTGGCATCTGAAGCTAGATCTTGCTTTCCGTAATTCTGTAATGTAATGTTGCAATGTGTTGTTGCAATCTTGTAATATCGTGCCCCTTCTTTCTGCCTTCCTTATCCTCTTTATATATCAGATAGCTGGAAGCTATTATTTCTGGAGCTGCTCAGCATTGATTCTTTGCTTCTCCAGGCCTGGGGGATTTATTTTCAAAACTCCCTGCTTTGCCTGAAAAGGCTTGGGAAAAGCTTGGCATGGAAATTACAGAGGAGGGGATCTTCCAGGGGTCCCACCCAGCAGCCTGCTTCTTTCCTGTTGCATTTGGTAGTGGTGGTACCTGAAGATAAAGGGCCGTGCCTGCTGCTGTTTGATGACAACCTGGCTGTGGTAGCCTGTATATTTAACCCCACGCATGTTAAACTGCATCTGGCCGATGAGTGTGTTACATGTCTAGGGCTCTTTACTTAGGTGGTTCTTTGGGAAAATTGAGGGCATGTATATCAAGCAATTTTTGAATTATGTCTCTATTAGCATCTGTGAATGTCTCCCTGGGGAAGCCAGGAAAACTCTATTAGTTGAGCAGTTTAAAACAGGATTGGAAGAAGCAGTGGGGAATATCCCATAGGGAACAATAATTATAAACAGCAGTTCCATGTAAACAGGTCTTAATGTGTTTTCTATATTGAATTCCTGAGAGTGAGGATCTCGAGTGGTGTTTCGGCGCCCTCTCCAGGACCTTGCCCTGCATACTGGTGCCTGGAGGGAAGTGTTGGGAGCTGAGGAGGAACGCTCAGGGGACCCTGCTTCTTCCCTGGACACCAGAAGCCTCCTGGACCATGGCAATGCTGAGCCAGTCTGGTTGTGCCCACCAGCTGTCTGTGGGCCACATGATACTAATGGCATCGTTGTGTGATTTCCAGGAGGAGATCTTAGGCAAGTCATTCACTCTCTATGTCCTTGTGGAGTATTTATATAGGCTTAACACTGAGCCAAATGTTCTCCTACAATTTATTTCAATGAATCCTACCAGTGTCCTGCAAGGTGGGTTATATTACCCCACTTTATAGATGAGGAAACTAACTCTCAGGAAAGTTAAGTATTTTGCCCAAAGTCATTAGTGAGCAAATGGCAGAACTGGGGTCTAAATTCTGGTCTTTGACTGCAGTTGCAGGGCCATTACTATGATACCAGATCATTTCCATGCTCTTCAAGCTCTCGTCCAACTAAACATTCTATGAAATACACCTTTTTGATACCAGAGGCTCAGTGATCTCATCTTGGGTTTTGCAATACCCCCTCAACTTATTTAGCCTGTGCCAGCTGTGGGAACAGAGATCTCACTCATTATTAGTTCAGTGTTTTGTGGTTGCTGCTGGCTCTAGAGTTCTAGGGGTTATGGCTTGGGGCCAGTGCGTAACCCATAGGATGCACTCATAAGGCATTCAGACTGATGGTTGTCATGGCAGTGGTGCCATACAGAAATGCTGTGGCCTTGGCTAGGTCACATCCCTTCTGTCCACCTTGAAAGTAAGTCTATCCTGTGTCTTCCTACATCAATAAAGTGAAATTATGGAAGCATAAAAGCTTTAAGTTTGGAAAAACCTTAGCTATCATCCAGTGTTTTACATCATCCTTAGATATCATCCACTACTATAAAGGCAAGGAATTCTTTAACCAAAGGAAGTTGTGCACAGAAGCTAAATATGTAAAATAGATGAGGAAACTAACTCTCAGGAAAGTTAAGTATTTTGCCCAAAGTCATTGGTGAGCCAATGGCTGGTGCATCATAGAGTATATAACATAGCAATGCCTCCCCTAAAGCAAACTTCCTCAGGAGGCACGGCTCAGAGTGACTCCTGGAGGCAAGAGCACCTCAACCATCTTCTCTCTAGCTTTTAAAATAAGCAAACTTAAAAGCAACCAACAGTCTAAAGCCTGTATGCTATGTTAGTAGTATAATTTTAAAACATTTACTTAGGTTTGACCAGGCACGGTGGCTCACTTCTGTAATCCCAGCACTTTGGGAGGCCAAAATGGGCAGATCACAAGGTCAGGAGTTTGAGACCAGCCTGGCCAGTATGATGAAACCCTGTGTCTACTAAAAATACAAAAATTAGCCAGGCATGGTGGTGGGCACCTGTCGTCCCAGCTACTCGGGAGGCTGAGGCAGGAGAATCGCTTGAACCCAGGAGGCGGAGGTTGCAGTGAACAGAAATCATGCCACTGCACTCTAGCCTGGGCAACAGAGCAACACTCCATCTCAAAAAAAAAAAAAAAAAAAAAAAAATTACTCAGGTTTTTTTACACATAAAATCACAACAAAATGATTGTCTAAGGAGAAACCTGATATTTAAGAGTGATTCAAGAGCAGGCAGAGTCCAGAGGGCATGGGACATAGGCTAGGTTAATTTTGCTAGAGACAGATTAACAGCAGGAAACTCAGGTGGAGAATGCAGAGGAGCAGCCCCAGTGGGCATCCCAGCAGGAGGCCTGCAGATCAGGAGAGACGTTTGGGGCTGGAGAGGGGGAAGAGGAAGGGCACAAAGAGGGCAGGGGAAGGTAGAGAGGAGGAATCTGTAGATGGCTCTGACTTTTTAATCCTTGGTTATCGCCTTGAGGGAAATAAAGGAAGATGGCTGCAGTGCTTACTCATTTCAAGGGCACTGGATCAGTGGAGTGCCGCACTGAATATTCTAAGCACATGGCTGTGTGAGACACTGAACACTTCATTTCAGAAAACCTCCAATGCCCAGCCCCAGAGGTTACTGAGGAAGTAACTAGACAGAATGTTCTTTACAGCCAGTTTGCAGACACTCACAGGCCAGGGTCAGCTGTGGGGCTGGCTTTGTCTGGTGGGGATGGTGCTTTGGCCACAACTCAAGTGCAAGGCGGGCTGCTGTGGTCTGACTTTGCGGTGTAAAGTCTCTGGAGGATGCAGGACAAAAAACAATTGGCAAACCGTTAATTAGCTAAGCAGACTCCTAAAGACCAATGATTATAGGAAATAACTTACTTGGATACCCAAGTGAACCACGGAGAATCAAGTGCTTGCCTCAGAACTGATTGACTCTCCTCGTTAGTGCCTTCCTCTGTTCCTCCCTCCCCCTCTCTCTCACTCCCACCTCTTTCCCTCTTTCTGCCCTGCCATTTCTGACAGTTTCTCTCTTCTCTCATTTATTGTAGCTCTCATGTTCCTATCTTATCTCTGCTCTCCTCCTTTCTCTCTGGAAAGAGAAATATTACGTACCTATAAAGTAGGTTCATTTCATTCCTCTAATGGACTTTGTGTTCATTTTTTAAAATTTAAAAATTAGGTGGTGATCCTCCTTATGTCAGTACCAGGAATCTGCTCACTCTGAACACTAGTATCCTGGTAGTACTTTGTCCTGGGGACAAAAGTGGGGATGGCAAGTACAGGCCAGCAACAAGTACTTTCACTTGATTTGTAGAATAAGGGATGGTTTAAAAAAGGGAGAATCCTTTCATGTATTGCTTTGTAATTGAATATAAATAAAAAGGAAATGTCATTAAAAAAATCAGACGAGTTGAATATTTTATGTTGTTCTTTCTCTGAAGAAGTTCAAGCCAGCTAAATGCAGTTGCTTTTACTCAAATTGGGCCTTGTTTCCCCACAGAATCTATGATATGGAATAGAAAAAGTACATTTAAAAATTTATCAGCTGGGCACAGTGGCTCACACCTGTAATCCCAGCACTTTGGGAGGCCGAGGTGGGTGGATCGCCTGAGATCAGGAGTTGGAGACCAGCCTGGTCAACGTGGGGAAACCCCGTCTCAACTAAAAATACAAAAATTAGCTGGGCGTGGTGGCATGCACCTTTAATCCCAGCTACTCAAGAGCCTGAGGCAATAGAATCGCTTAAACCTGGGAGGCAGAGGTTGCAGTGAGCTGAGATCGTGCCACTGTACTGCAGCCTGGGCGACAGAGTGAGACTGTCTCAAACAAACAAACAAAAAAGTTTATTATGCTGGCTATAATAGACTACAGAATACAAGCTATTCTGATCCTCAAATCTAGTGTGCCTTTTGGGCTGGATTTTAGAAGAGACTCTCTCAGCTACAAGAGTCTGGGTATTAGGTAGGCAGTTAGCAGAGTGGGATCTGGAGTCAGTCTTATTTTGTTGATCACAGTGGGGGTCTTCAGGCTGTGGCTAAATGGGAGGGTGGTTGGCCTGGGTTTGGGCAACTCTGGATGTCCCTTTGAGATCGGAAGTAATGAGACGGCTTCTGACCACAGAATGTGTTCCACTCATTGGAGGATGAAAAGTATTTGATGTCCTCTTGCTGATCACACAAACAGAGAAATCTTAGGGCCAAATTGAGAACCCACACAGAGCAGGAGACAGGGTTGTTGGGGCAAGGAGAGGCCAGAGGATACCCTTCTCATTTACTTTGAAGGAGTATTATAAACTTTGATGTTGTAAAAATGAGAATATGATAAACGGATTAAGTAGACAGAGAGAAGGATAGGAGAAGGAGAAGGATATTTCCAAGAAGGTGAGCAACAGACATTGTTTCAAGTCAACATGTAAGTATTTAAAGACTGTGTGTCATTTAAAGTGTAACTATCTGCAGAAGAACTAAAAATAGCCAACCAAATATGGAGGTAGAAAGAGGAAAGAGAGAAAAGAGAGAGAGGTTTGTGGCTCATGTTGTAGAGGAGCACATTTACTGGGAGATGTCAGGTCCTTGTGTGGCCAGTGACCAGGGATGAAGGAGGGAAACTCCCGCTAGTGGGAGGTCAAGGCTGCTACTTCTCATCCTCCTTGGAATTGCAGAGAGAAGTTGACCTAAGCCTTTACATTCACTAGCATCCCAGATCAATAGGTCTATCCATATCTGAACTTTTGTATTTTATTTGATATCATATTGTGGCAAATGAAGAAACATTTCCAAAGACCTATGTATTATTTTCCTAAGACTGTCCTAATACATTATGATAAACTGGAGGCTGAGATTGGAGTGATGCTGCCACAAGCCAAAGAACACTGGAGCTACCAAAAGCTGAAAGAGGCAAGGAGGAATCCTTCCCTAGAGACTTTAGACTCCAGGGGAGTTTGTCAAGAACTTGATTTCAAACTGCCAGCCTCCTGAACTATGTGAGAATAAATGTCTGTTGTTTTAAGCCACCCAGTTTGTAGTAATTTGTTCTGGCAGTCCTCAGAAATTAATACAACTGTCATTCTCATTTCTTTATTTTATAAATGAGGAAAGAGAAAGCTGGGGAGAGAAAGAGATTTGTCCAGCCTCACACAACTGGTAAATGGCACAACCAGAATTGCAACCCAGCTCTTTTGATTCTCGACCCAGTGTCTGTATACTGTTCCTAAATTATCCCTAAAAAATTGGCCAGGTGTGGTGGCTCATGCCTGTAATCCCAGCACTTTGGGAGGCCTCAGCAGCTGGATTACCTGAGCTCTGGAGTTCAAGACCACCCTGGGCAACATGGTGAAACCCTGTCTCTACTAACACACACACACATGCACACACGCACGCACACACACGCACACACTAGCTGGGGTGTGCGCCTGTAGTCCCAGCTACTTGGGAGGCTGAGGGAGGAGAATCACTTGAGTCTGGGAGGCAGAGGTTGCAGTGAGCTGATATCATGCCACCGCACTCCAGCTTGGGTGATAGAGTGAGATTTCGTCTCAAAGAAAAAAAAAACACCCTAAAAAATAAAATAGGAATAAGATCAAGGGCCTGAGGAAGATTACAGATGGGTTCTTTGGAGATGTTCCACTGCTCTCCCTAGAATGATGGCATCACATAAGTCCTGGTGTATCTACTAGGAGGTGGTATTCTCTCTTTAGTACTCAAATTATGAACAGAGTCTCCCATATCAAATACACATTAAAAATGGCATTTTGGACCATATGGTAAGGGCTCTAGCATAAGAGCCTATGTGTGGTAAAGACTTAATGGCAGACTACAGATCCCATCTGGAACTGGATTACTTGCTGAGGTACTTGGTGTACAGAACAGAGGGTGAAATTTTAGAGACAAATACCTCCACCTTGCTATTGCTGCATTTTTGGAAATTTTATTTAACTTCTCTAAATCTGTCTTCTTCCTTATATAAAAGGAATCATGATATTTAACTTCAGCATTATTTAAAATGTTTTCCTTAGAGCATTATTTTGAGGTTTATATTAACTCATGTATATAAAAGCACTTAGCACTGTACCTGGCACATTGTAGGTGTTGAATAAATGCTAATTCCCTTCTTTTTCTTCACCTAGAGTTTCTGGAAATAGTTCTCAACATATGTTCTCTACCTTTCACCTTAAATCCCTTCATTGCTATAACATTAGATGAATGATTGATATCCTTTGTGGTAATAAAACAAAACCTGCAATCATGAGAAGTTAAAGCAGGGGAAGGAAGATGGATACTTATGATATAGAAAGGAAGAGCAGGGGAATATTTCTACTGCAACTTTAGCCTTATAAGAAAGTAGGAAGCTTGGCCAGGCATGGTGGCTCCTGCCTGTAATCCCAGCACTTTGGGAGGTCGAGGCGGGTGGATCACGAGGTCAGGAGATCGAGACCATCTTGGCTAACACAGTGAAATGCTGTCTGTACTAAAAATACAAAAAATTAGCTGGGCCTGGTGGCAGGTGCCTGTAGTCCCAGCTACTCAGGAGGCTGAGGCAGGAGAATGGTGGGAACCTGGCAGGCAGAGTTGTCAGTGAGCCGAGACCACGCCACTCAACTCCAGCCTGGGTGACAGAGAGAGACTCCGGAAAGGAAGGAAGGAAGGAAGGAAGGAAAGAAGGAAGTAAATAGGAAGCTGTTGCATTAATGTGCAATCTTAGGGGTAACTGCTCTGAAGCTCTGAGTAGGAATGGAACATGTTCTCTTGAAATCTGGTGGAGAACAGGGGCTCTGCTCAGTTGGTATTGACTGGCAGGTTGAGTTTGGATCTTCAGAAAAGCACATCTAAGGGACCAAGGGCTGGAGCAGACAGAACTAGTCTTCCAGATTGTCAGATTTCAGGTGATTTTAAGAAAGAAAAGTTTTCTGAATGTGCTTCAGCTTTCAAAATCTCAGGGAAGCAGGGCCTTAGGGTCATACAGTCACTAAATTTTAGCTAAAGCTAAAACACATCCTTACATACAGGGCTAACATGCCGAACAGTAAAGTGGAGCTGTTCTGGTTGAAGCAGAGCTGAGGGACTCACAGTCTGACTGCCCGTCTCAACCCACAAAACTGAATTCAAAGGAACCTTTGGATCATTTTAGAATTCCAAGGAACAGAGATCTAAAGTCATAATAAGGAAATTAAGACCCAGAATTTTTTAAAAAATGACTTGACCAACATTAAACCGAGACAGATTACGGATAGAAAGTGGATTTCCTGACTCTTACTCCAGGGCTTACCTCATCTCACACTTCAGTTTCTGGTCTTCCCACTTTCAGCTGATATTTTAGCTAGTCCTTTGTCTACAAATGCATTTCATTATTATGTACGGTTTTGTCACGTGGTGCCCCTTGGAAGAGAAATTCTGTCTACACCATGCAGTGGTGGAAGAACATACATTGAATACACATTATACATACTTTGAATATACACTATTGGAGTTTGATCTTGTTTTATGAGCCCAATTGCTCATGAAATTTGGAATCTTTCCTGGAGCCTAATTTTATGTGACAAAAAACATCTAGACAAACTGTGTTCTATTTGGAACAGTATCTCATAAGAAGGAAAAATAAAACTCTTTGTTTCTTGAGCTCCTTCAACGTTGGAAACCAAATCACTTTCTAATACTAAACAATCGGGTTAACCTGGATTTATAACCCCATTCTCACTAAGAAAGGGAGCTGAAGTCAGAGCTGAGGAGGTGGCTTTGGAATAAGGGTTCTTATAAGGGTTGAGGAAAGAAACCGACATTTATTAAATGTGTTCTAATTCTCAGACACTGTGATTAGCATTTTACAAGGTTTTTACCTCCATATAATTTCCTAAACTTCTTTTAAAAAGTTCATCAACATAATGGCTTTTAAAAGTCATTGGCTTCCATCACAATATACATAGTCACCAGACAGCTTCAGAGAGAATCGTGATGTGTTGTGCTGGCCTCACCCATAGCTAATAATCCATCAAGACTCCCATGCTCATAGGGCCGGAGCAGGAGACCCTAAGTCCCTGACTCCCGCACTCCCCTGGCGCGCCATATTTCAGCACCACGGACAGCGCAGCACTGGGGCTCGACGGGGGAGGCGGGGACCAATACCACGCCGTTTCAGCCCGGCTTTTTCAAATCTCTCGGGTCTCCGCCCTCATTTCCGTGCATTTTCGAAACGACTCTCACAGCTACCGAAGCCGGAAAAAAGCATTCACAGAAAACGGGGAAGCTCCAGGGTTCGCTTACCGTCTGACAAGTCAATCAGCCCGAGGTAGTGCAAAAGTTTCAGGGAGGAGCACACGACCACCACTATTCCCAGTGTCTGGAGTCCTTCGGACTCGCCCTCTGCCCACATCCTCACAGCACCCTGGCGCACCGGCAAGCTCTAGGCGGTCATTCAAAGCCGGAAAACCAGGCTTCCAAGCCTCCCTTCCCGCTGTTCTCCTAAAGTGCACGGTTTATTTTACACCAGTCTCCCTTCCTCTTTCTCCCTCCCTCCCTTCCTTCCACTCCTACCCCTCCCTCCACTTCTCTCCTCCTCCTAGCTGGTAATCTCTATGTTTCATAGTAATATTTGCTTTTATTTCCTCTTTTCCCAAGGCAATTTCTCCAACAGTTTAACCAGTCCCTAATTTGCTAGCTGACTGTGACCATCATGGCAACGTCTCACGGCATATTCTCTTGGCAGCTCAGAGAAAACGTGTGTCAGTGTAGACCATTTCAAAGACATACAGAAAGAGCCCCACTGCTTTAGATCACAGATAGATGGAGAGATGAAAGATACTTTTTCAAAGGGACAACAATTTGTCTTTACTTCCCCAGTGAAAAACCTGACAAGCTGATCTGGAACATATGCAGTCCCTGCTTTGACACAGTGAACTGTCCCTGGAAACTGTACCACCAGGAAAGCTATGGTAAACTGGAGTGCGTCTACAATTATATTTGTCTTTGGGGAGGTTTTATATTAGTATCAGAAATTATTAGATGGGTAGTCAGGCTGGCTAAGTCATCACTGGGCAGCACTGAGTGAGCAAATGTTCTGGAAATGAAAGAAAGAATGAGGAAGAAAAAGAGTGGTGCTGTCGGCATGCCCTAAACTTTTGGGCTCTATGGGGGAACTTTCCCTTCTTCGTACACTGGATTGTCAGCAGTGAGCCTGGTGGGGAAAGGTGCTTGACATGGGGAAAAGGGAAGATTGCACTCTTAGAGTCACAGAGACCTGTCCTTGGGCAAGTTCCTAGATCTCCATGAGGCCCAGTTTCCTCTTCTTAAATAAACTTACCACAAATAAGAGAACCTGTGTAAAGTGTGGAAACAAAGTAGGCACTTCACAAATGCTGCTGTCAGATTTTGAGAATACATTATACTGGCAACATTGTGGAGCAAAGACACTCTCTTGAATCATTGGCAGGAAGGTAAATTCATAAATCAATTGTATATATCCATTTATTCAGAAATTCCACTTGTAAGGATACCTACATATGTGCACCAACATTGCATAATTTGTTTATAACAGTAAAAGACTGAAAGAACTTACATGCTCATCAGTGAGAAAACTGGTTCCATAAATTATAGTGCATACATAAAAGGAGTACCATATAAGCCATTAAAAATAATATGGCACATCCATGTATCTTTTCCTGGAAAGATACTAAAAATATACTATTAAATGAAAAAAAAAAACCCTAAGTTGTTTAGTAGCACTATTACCAATGTTAATGTTACTATTTTAATATTGGAAAGGAACACACAGACACACATGCACACACACATGCACACACACACACACACTGTCTTATCCATAAAATATTTCCAAAAGAATACACTAATAATTGAGCATTTTAGTTGCCTCTGAAGAGAACTGAGGAACTGCGTTCAGAGGGTGACTGTTGCTGAAATTTTCTCCTATGCATGTGTGTAATGGATTCAAAACAACAATAACTAAATGTGAAGGCTGGCCTCTCCTCCCCTTCCTTCTTTGTGAAAAGGGAGACATAGTCTACATATTGGATTGAGACTCGGGAAAATCTTGTCTTCCCTGCTCTGTGTCTCTCAGCTCTGTTCTTTGTGCCAATCTTCATTCTCATTGGTGTGTAGGCAGTGATGCCCTGGGGTCAGCCCGCTGCAGCTTGTGAAAGCTAATTGTTAAATTTTCAGGAAATCAGCAAGGCAGTTGCTAAATCTTTGTTAGCTTGAAATCAGCCATGGTAGGGTGTTGCCACCACAGAAATTAGCAAATGCTACAAATCAGTGTTTCTTCACCTCCCCACTGTCTCTGAATTACCAGGATGCCACGCTACCACTCCAGATTCCATCTGCCCCGGAAGAAAACCTGAGAAATTCACCTGCCCAGAGGTTTTCCTGACTTACTTTGTTTCCTCTCCTCTGGACCCCTAGCAAGTGTAATAATTTTTGGCATTCGCATATCCAGATATGCGGAATTAAATTAGAAGCAGGAAGACTTCTATGTTTCTGGTAAGTCAATACTTTGTTCTCTTGGCTTCTCTTAGCTGTATCTCTTCTAGGTTTCTACTTACTCCTTCCCCTCTCCCTACTGCTTCCTTTACAACAACTCTCTGCCTTATAAAACTCATGCTGTTCTTGATCTTCCCTCCTGTGTATTCTCCCTTTTTGCAAGCTCATATATAATCTAGGCAGAAGCTCTCCTCTCAGCCATTTTCCTGGGCTCCCATCCCAAAATTTCATCTATTGCCCTTTTGTGCTGCATACAAAACATTCCGAGTGAGGTCTCATCAACAGGTAATACTGAGCATCTGTTAGATATAAGGTCAGGTGCCAGGAATTAGACTTAATGCCTTACTGCTTTCTGGTATTTCTGGGAAAGAATGATACAAGAAGGAGGAGTAGTGGTTCCCACTTTCTGCTTTGCTGTTACTGTGTAAAGACTTAAGTTCTTCCAAGAATTCTGACTTCACAGACAATTCCCCTTCTGATTGTCTCCCAATCTTGAACTTTAGGAGCACCTGTGTCTCAGGTGAGCCACCTCAGTGGCAACCAGAAAGACTTACCTACTATTTCCTAGAAATGGTGAGGTGCCACTTCTTATTCCCAATAACGTCAGAAGGAAATCCAGGTCTCATAGCAGTGGGTGTCTGAGTAAGAACCCAAAGTCTACCTGCCTCCAAAGTCTGTGCTGTCCTCATATGTCCCAAGCTGAGTCTGTGATTTGGCATTTGTGAAAGATACATGAATTGTTTATTAGAAAACCTGCCTTCTCAGAGCTTGCAGTGAGCCAAGATCCCACCACTGCACTCCAGCCTGGGCGACAGAGCGAGACTCCATGTCAAAAAAAAAAAAAAAAAAAAAAAAAAGAAAGAAAAGAAAACCTGCCTTCTTCTCACATCCCAATTCCATCAGAGCCACAAGGTTTCTGCACAAATCTCTCTACATGTAACCAGCTTTGAAATCTTTATTGACGTTCCAACCTTCATTTGATGAGAAATGTTTGCTCTAATTGGAGCACTCATGGAATCTACTTCACAAATTGCTTTTTACTATTTCCATATAGAGTGTAAGATGAATATGTTTGTATTGGAGATGTGAGCCTGCATAGATTTTGATATTTCTCTTACTAAATTTGTCCCAAATTACTATTTTTTTTTTTTTTTGGCCAAGAATCTTCACGTTATTGGTCCTCTTCAATTCCTTATCAATACTGATAGGCATTTTTTTCCCCCTCGGGTCCATTTGCCTTAAAGAAACAAAGGTTTGATGATTTGTGAAAAGGTTTCTCTGGGTGAGGATGATGTGTGTTGGGGGTGGGGGGCGTGGGATCGGGGAGGATTAGCTAACCTCATGGACCAGATACCTGACTTTTGGTATGATCCAGACATCATAAAAGACTGGATTCCAATTTAGGTCCTTGCATCTTGACAAATGAATACTGGCCGTGGTCTGTAAGGTCTCCCAGGGGTCTTGGAAACCAAGATGGTCACACTCACAAATGCCAAGCTTTTGACAAACAATTTTAGCTCTGGGTTTGAATTTTAGCTCTGCCACTTACTAGGTGTGTGACCACTATAAGTCATTCAAGCTTTTGGAGCCAGTTTCCTCACCTGGGGATAATATTGATATCCATAGCACAGAGTTGTTACAATAACAAAATGAGATGATGCCATAGACTGCTCAGCACAGTCCCTGATACCCAGTGAATGGCAGTGTGGCACAGACGTCCAGAGCACACTCTCTGGGTCAGAAGCCTATATTGACTGTTAACTCTGCCTCCTACTTAGCTCTGTGACTGTGGTGAGTTACTTAACTTCCCTGGGCCTAAGTTTTCTCACCTCTAAAACAGAGATATTCACAGTGTGTACTTCATAGAGTTGTGAGATTAAGATGAATTAGTAATTATGTGTAGAAAGAATAATGATATTAGTATAATTATTACTATTATTATTAACCATAAGCTCGAGGCAATAATGATCAGCTGGGCCCTATGGACAAGTCACATATTGAGTAGGTATAGTCTGGAGATCTGGATCTGGGGAGAGGTAGGAGTATTATTTCAGGGAGGGGAATCAGACTTCCTCTGGAAATTGCTGGGTGCATGAACTTCAATTCTCCAGCCACAGATCTTTCTTCCAGGTAAATGTTTTCAGCTGAGTGTGATTTGTTTTTGCTTAAACTTCACTTGAGTATCAGCCTCTAGCAGTCACAAAATCAAATGCAATTTTAGCTAGCTACTTCTGCTGCTCTCAGCTTGCTTGTTGCTGTGTAACCTGAAGTAAATGGAGAGGCCCCGTGGTGCAATGTCCCACAAGATCGGAGCAATTCACTTAGTTATCTGAAAACACATGTGCAGTACGACATCCATGTGCCCTTGACTCAACAGGGCTTGCTGCTGCCACGGGGGCTTTCTGACTGGTTCTCCTGGTAAGGTACTCTCTAAACCTCATTTGGACAAACTAATTTGATAGGGGCCTCATTTTCCAGAATGTTCTGCTGCAGTTGGTATTAAAATAATGCCAATAATTGCACTTAAAGTTTTCTTTTCTTTAAAAGGTGCAAAAGAGATTAAAGAACTCCTCAGAGCACCATCTCAGAGCTCCTGATTCTATCAGAAAGCAATTATTTAACCACAAGATGGTTATGGTTCAGAGAGAAAATCATTCCCATTCCCATCACTGACCAAAATGGGAAAATGATTCGTGTGTTCTTTATCTTAGCCTTTATCTTGGTGCCCTTTTGTGGGCACAGGATGGGTTTGTTTAAATTATATAAAGATAACAATTGCACAATAATAATGATATCTCCCTTCCTCCCTCCCTCCCACCTGTAATCCCTTCCCTTCCCTTCCCTTCCCTTCCCTTCCCTTCCCTTCCCTTCCTTTCCTTTCCTTTCCTTTCCTTTCCTCCCTTCCCTTCCTCCCCTTCTCTCCCTGCCCCGCCTCCCTGGTTCCCTCCCTCCCTTTTTCCTTCCTTCCTTCTTTCCTCTTCCTCCCTCCTTTCCTCTCTCTTTTCTTAGATATTCACAGTCCACCCAAGCTCTTGCGCCTGTTGGACACTGCAGATAGATAAAAAGTCTGACCTATTAGGAAGTTCACAAAGTCTAAAATGTCCTTTAGGATTTTCAATTTGCAAAGTTCTGTTTAACCTTTTACATCTATTTGCATGTTGCAGTTTCTCAATAAATATTTGTTGAAAAAATACTATGCCACTCTCCATAATCAACTTTTGAATTAGGATACAGCATTATTTCTGTTTTACAGATAAGAAAATGGGGGCAAAGAGAGGGAAGCTAAATGTCATCAGGATTTTCCATGGAGTGAGCACTGTGCTGGGCTCTGCACAGTTTTCTCCTTTATCTTAATTATTATAACCACTAATGATATTTTTAGTGGTGTCAACTTACAGAGCAATTTTATTTTATTTTCGAGATGGGGTGTTGCTCTGTTGCCAGGCTGGAGTGCATTGGTGTAATCTCAGCTTACTGCAACCCCTGCCTCCCGGGTTCGAGTGATTGCCTTGTCTCAGCCTCCTGAGTAGCTGGGACTACAGGTGCGCGCCACCATGCCCAGCTAATATTTTTGTATTTTTTAGTAGAGACATGGTTTCACCATGTTGGCCAGGGTGGTCTCGAACTCCTGACCTCGTGATCCACCCGCCTTGGCCTCCCAAAGTGGCAGGATTACAGGCGTGAACCACTGCACCCGGCCCTATATATACATATATATTGAGACAGGGTCTCACTCTGTTGCCCAGGCTGGAGTTCAGTGGTGTAATCATGGTTCACCGCAGCCTCAGCACCCTGGGCTCAAGTGATCCCCCCCACCTCAGCCTCCCAAGTAGTTGGAACTAGAGGCACAGGCAGCAAGCCCAACTAATTAAAAAAATTCTAGACATAGATGTCTCACTATATTGCCCAGGCTGGTCTGAAACTCCTGGGCTCAAGCGACCCTCCTGCCTCAGCTCCCAAAGTGTTGGGATTACAGGTGGAAGCCACTGTACCCAGCCCAGAGCAATTTTAGACAGACGCTGGAAGGTTAAAAAACAAAACAAAACAAAAAAACCACAAAAAACCCTCAGCGCATCTAGCTATCAGGCCTTCTTTCAAAATCTATCATCGGGAAGAGGTGTCGTGCTTTAAGCAGCACCTTGTGGAATCCAGCAGGGCTGGCTCTCTATCCCCAGGGTCTCTGTCCCTCAGGAGTTAATTCTCAGTCAGGTCTGCTTATTTGATTTTATTGTCAGCTCCATGGAGACTGGGGAGGAAGGAGGGAAGACAACGGGAGAGAAGCTTCCTGGTTTTCCCCTGGCATTTTAGAAAACCCTCGGAACAATCATTCCAAGCGTTCTGGGAGATCAGTTTTGGGAGGATCTTGACCCCTGCTTCCAGGATTCCGTGTCCTTTGGGATAAATTTCAGAACCTACTCTCCCAAAATTTCAGCCTGCAGGGTCCATTCTTCATTCTCCATCTCATCAACATCCTGTACTAGGGTTCCAAGCTGACAGGTGGAGATGTAGGTCTCTGCTTAAAACAGGCTGGAGAATGGTGATCGATGCCTCCCAGCAGGGAGAAATAATGAGAACATTCATTAATGACTGCACCATGTTCCTGTAGATTGTCAGCACCAGTCATTTTTTGCTTTGAACAAAATGTAACTGTTGTCAATGGAAAGCCATTTGCAAATAAAACCAGTGAGTAATGGCATTTAGATATCCATTGACATGTTTCAATTTTTACCTTCTTTGTCTAGAAGGGATCAGAATTTCAACAGAAATTCCAATTCAATACACACATTTATAATCAAACCTGTGGATGTAACTTAACTATTAAATATTTCCTTTCCTTCCTTCCTTCCTTCCTTCCTTCCTTCCTTCCTTCCTCCCTCCCTTCCATGCTTCCTCATTGCTTTCTTCTTGGGAATAAATTGCCAGGTATGCTGCTAAATCCCCTACAATGCCCAGAACAGCCCCCATCACAATGAAACATCTGTCCCAAGTGTCAGTAGTGCAGAGGTGGAGACAACCCGCTTTAGTGTTTATCCCAGGAATAGAACTGCTGTGTCACAGGATCTATGCACCTTTTACTAAGTATTGCCAAATTGTTTCCCAAAGTTGTTTCACTAATTTACCCCCAACCTAGCAGTATGTGTAAGAGCTCTCACTCACTACCCCCACATCGCCATTTTACAGATTAAAAACCTGAGGCTTTGAAGGGTGTGGAGTAACTTGGACAAGGATATAGAGTGACAAGGACATTAACAAAGCTTTGAGAGTGACATAGACGTTATATCTCCCCATGAGGACACAGCCAAGGAAGAGAAATTCAGTCCTTCCGTATAAGAGATATTTACAAAGTCTTAATTACATACCAGGAACTATACTTTACACATATCTTCTCAAATCTTCCCCCAACTGTACAAGATAGTATCAGAGCCCACTTAATAGCATGGGCTTTGAAGCCAGCCAGAACAGACGTTAGGTCCCAGAGTGGTAATTCACTAGCCCTGTGCCTCAGGAAACTTACTTGAGTTTGCTAAGTTTCAAGTTTCCTCATCTGTGAAACAGGAACCATGGTAGACCTATGTCACTGTATCGTTGTGATAGAGATAATGCAATAGGCCATCCATAAATACTAACTGTCATGGTCATCAGCATCACCACTCTCACTTAAGAGATTGGGAATAGAGCCTCAGAGTTTAAATTGCAAAACGTCGCAGCTAGTAAGTGGTAGAACTAGAGTTTGAACTCGGGTCTGTCTGACTCCAAAGCTCATCTCACTTTAACTGTGTCAAGTTGTTTACCCGAGAGGGGAGGACTCCTAGCCCCATCCCACCAGTTTAGACTAATCAGGGTTGGGTGGGGACAGCATGTATGAATTACTAAAACTCGGGATTCATCAAACACTTTTAAATAACACATTTTCATGGTATCATGAATATTTAGTAACTCAACTAAGTAAAACAAATATTGTCAAGATATCAGTTGCCTGGGGACCTGCCATAATAGATAGTCCGGGATGATCTGTAATTAGAATGTGGACTGCATGAAAATGGCGATTCTACAGATTCTGAAAACAATCTCTTCTCTTACGAATTATAAATATCCCCTTTGCCATATTATTACTATCCATCTGCTTCACCCTTCAAGACAAACCAACTAAAACTTATTGTCTAGGCAAAGATCACAGATTTTGAATTAGTGGTGTCAGAATGAACAATGCTTGCCTTCCTACACCCTGTTTGCAATCAAATCCTCCAATTTCTCCTCTATTTTCTGTCCCCCTCCCTCCTGGGAAGACATTTGTCTTCAGAGGCTGGCAATGAGGCATTTGCCATTAGACACACTATGACATATTTTAAATATGCTCCAAGAAGCCGAGGCTAAATTACACTGGTGAGTTATTAAAAACAGCTCTCAATGCTATTATTATTTATTGCATTTGCAACTTTCAGCAGCAGCTGATTACACTGCTTAATCTTATATTTTTTTAAAATTCCCCGCCCTGAAATTAATTCTCCCCACAATGAATAAGCAAGGTCAGCCACACTGAGCATCCTTTGGAAGCATTTGGATTCTGAGAAGGAATTTGATGGACAGCCCTGGAGCAGAGCCTCAGTTTCTCCAGGGGAAGAAGTCCTTCACTTGAAATATGGACATCTCTTTTCTGAACCCCTTAGAGAGGGAGTTCTCCAAATCACAGGTCTCACCATGCCAGTCCCTTCCATGCTGTCTCTACAGCTGCCGTATGTTGCTGTCATTGAAAGACCTCTGTGATCTGGCCCCTGCCTCCCTCCCCAGCCTCATCTCTCATAGCCCGATGTCCTCATCCAGGACTCAGTCCTTGAAGTGACTTGCATTTTGTTTCCAGTGCCAGGTTCTGCGCTCTGAAGCTTTGCATATGCTGGTCCTCTCACCTGAAGTTCTGCCTCCACCCTTATTTTCTTGGCCAATACCTTTTCCTTCCAGAAGCAGCTTAGGGAATATCTCCTTAGTGAAGCCTCCAGTGAGGAATAGAAGGATTTCTTCTCCACATCCATAAAATCGCACTCCTCCATCTATTGTAGCACTCAGCACACTGTATTGTCACTGTGTATTTGTGTCTCTTTTTTGTTATATTGTGAACTGCTTGAGAGCAACTGTAGTTTACTGTCTAAGCTTTACTGTCGAAGCTCCCAGCATAGGCCCAGCACAAAGAAAGTGCTTTGAGAGTTAAGAGATGAAAAATAGAAGTAGTGTAGTAGTGCAGGAAGAGCCAAAGCTCTTGAATGAGGCATTTGTTCATTCACTCATTCATTTATTCGGCAAATATTTATTAAGCATCTATTATGAGCCAGGCTCTATGCTAAGGACTAGGGACACAATGATTAAAAATAAATGGTTCTTATGCTAATGGCGTAATGAGGGAGACAGATGTAACTCAAATAATAGCATAAGTGTATCATACAAGCCGTGATTAGTGCCATAAAGGAAAACTGCCCAGGGCCATGACAGCATAAAGATAAGGCCCAACCCAGGCTGGAGTTTGTATAGCAAGTTTCATCAGGGCTGCCCTCCTTGAGGAAGTGATGCTTTAGCTAAGAGCTGAAGGAGGAATAGCCATTAACTAGGTGGTAGGTTGGGCAAGAACATTTAAAGCAAAAGAGACAGCAAGTGTAAAGGTTCTGAGGGCTGTGGGGGCCTAACTGCTGAAGAGGTGTGTAGGAATGAAGCAAAGGTCAGTACTAGGACCGGGGAACAGGTGAGGGTGGAGGTGGTGTGCGACAGATCAGGTTGGGAGACACCCAGGGGCCAGGCCATGCAGAATATTGTAGACTGTGTTAAGGATTTGTCTAGCCTGGCCACAGTGGGTTTTAAGCAAAGGAACAACATTTTGAGTGTGTATGTGTGTGTGTTTTA
Source organism: Rhinopithecus bieti (assembly GCF_001698545.2). NCBI lineage: Eukaryota > Metazoa > Chordata > Mammalia > Primates > Cercopithecidae > Rhinopithecus > Rhinopithecus bieti. The sequence goes on along the minus strand of NW_016814045.1, from coordinate 4,815,095 downwards.
AACCATCTGCAATGGAGAGAACAGAATGGGGGATAAGGTACACAGAGATTGTGGGGTATGAACTTCCAGACTGCCTCAGAAGACACAGTGTCAAGGTGGTGTTAATGCCTAAAGGACCACAGGGAGGTGGGGAGACTTCCAGAGGTCCTCAAGGAGATACCTGGACCATGTGTCAGGTTCACAGGCCTGCTCCAGATGTCCTCTTCTTTTTTGAATTTTTTTTATTTTTTGAGACAGAGTCTCACTCTGTCGCCCAGGCTGGAGTGCAATGGCGTGATCTCAGCTCACTGCAACCTCCACCTCCCAGGCTCAAGCGATTCTCCTGCCTCAGCTTCCCAAGTAGCTAGGATTACAGGTGTGCTGCATTTTTGTATTTTAATAGAGAAGGGGTTTCACCATGTTGCCCAGGGTGGTCTCGAACTCCTAAGCTCAGGCGATCCACCACTTTGGCCTCCCAAAGTGCTGGGATTACAGGCATGAGCCATCATGCCTGGCCCAAGATGTTCTCTTCCAAAGCAGAAGCTCCTGCTGGGGGAGGCTCAGCCTTACCTGGGTTAACCAAACTGGTGCAGGGAGAAGGGGCTCTGCTTTAGAGCAGAGCTCCCAGGGAAACTGAGCTCAGGCCAATTCTATAATTTATAGTTTATGCCTCTAGGGGAGTGAGGTCAGAGAACTGAACCCTTACCTGTAAGTTCTTGCCCTAATTTCTAAGTCCTTGGAAGGGTTAGGTTAGCCCATCCTAGGCTTAATTTGCTACCTTAGAAAGAATCAGACCATGGGAGGTCATCTGCTTCATCGTTCAATTTCATCCAACAATTCATTCATCCATCTCTCCCTTCGTCCATCTGCCCATCCATCCATCTATTCATCCATCCATCCATGCATTCATCCAACAAATATTCACTGAGAAAATATTAAAGGATGGTCTAGAACCTGGCCTTTCCATCCTCAATATAGTATGTGTTCTGTGCTGGTCCACATCTGCCCAATTTGACTTAGTGTTTTTCCGCTATAGGTAAGGGATGAAGTCTGGCCCAGACTCTGTCAAAAAAGTTTGTTCTTTCAGTTCTCTGGTTGCTGAATTGGAGCCCCAGGCAAACCCTGCATTCTTCTCTCCTGATTTAATTGTTTCATTATTTTAAACTTTTGTAGATAAGGGAATAAAAAAGTCAGTGGAATATTGTATTCATCACATTGAAATTAATATGCTTCATTACCACAAAGACAAGGAGTATGGTTGTAATATTTTCTCAAAACTTTTAATTGAACAGAGCATGGGAGGGGGAAAAGCGAAAATGGAAACCACCAAGCTAGGATGTTGTTTTTCACTTTCTCAAAATGTGCGCTGTTTGTGATCCACTCATCTCATTAGTGTTAATTATGACCTAAAATAAAATGGCATTTAACACTGTGCTGAGACTTTAATTAAAGCCAAACCTTCATACCCAGGAACTCTCCGAAGTCCAAGATAGTTACTCTAAAATGGTATAACCTTCTGCTGAGCCAGCGGTATCCACACACTCACTCCATCCCCTGCTGCTGGAAGCCCGATACTTCAATCCATCCACCATCCATCCATTCTTTCAACAAATTAATTTAAGGTAGTTCTGGGGAAAGAAAATGAATATTTATTAAATATCACTCTATTACTTTAAATACATTCTTTGTAACCTAATGTAGCACCAAGGACCTAGGAATATTCAAGTAAGGACAGTGAGTAGTAGTGTATGCATTATCTCATTTAATCTTCAAAAGAGTCTCATGAAGTAAGGACAAATTATTCTATTTATTTTATCAGAGGTGAAACTGAGGTTCAGAGAGGTTTAAAAACTTGCCATAAATCATATTCATGGCATGTTTTCCTGCTTTGCACTGCTGAGCTAGAAAGAGTAATCTGAATTATCTAAATGTATTCATTCATTCGTTCATTCATTCATTCATTTAATAGAGATTGTACACTATGTGTCAGATCTATGCTAGGGGCTAGAGAGACCCCAGTCCCTTTATTCACATGTTCAGTGAAGTGGGCGGACAATTGGTAGAGATGACAAGACTGTGATGAGAAAGAGAAGCAGGAGGGCTGTGGGGCTAGGATGCAGGGACAACCAGCCCAGTCTGGGAATCCAGGAAGGGTTCCCCAAGAAGGTAAGAATACTGGAACAATTTTATCCATAATTCCTACAGAAGGACCCACCCAGAGGGTGGCCTAGTGATTCTTTCAGAGATTATGGCAACCACAAAACCAGGTTCCCAGAAGCAAGCATGGTGCAGGGCCCATCCAGCCAGACTGCAGGTAGCCTGTGCCTGGGAACCACCTCCAGAAAGCATGCTAATGACTGACCCCAGTCATCTGGGCTTCCTGGCATCAGAATCTGTGGATAATACTGAAACATTAGTGTCTCAAACAGATTAGGCACTAGTAAGGAGTGGCACACCCCTCCTCCCACATCATGGGTTCTCAACTCTTGTCTGGTTTCTGAGTTCTGGAACCTGAGCCAACCATTTCAGCTGCACTGGGCTCCTCCTCTGTACGCCAATCTCTTTATTTGAAGGAAAAGTAAATGCAAGAGAGCAATTACTGATCTGGTCAATAATTCAGAGATTTCTAGGGCTGACATGGTGCTGGAACAACCAACCTGCTCATTGACAGAGGAGGAGGCTGTGGCCCAGACCAGGCAAGCCACCTGTCCCATGTCATACAGCAGAACCAGCCCAGGACTCCTGACTCGAGTCTGGTGGTAATTCCTTTGTCCTAGCAGGGACCAGTGGAGAACCTTTTAGGAGAGGTCGGGATGCTGAAGAAAATGATTCTTGCCCATAGATTAGCTTCCTGTTTACCAAACTTTGCCTCCCCTCCTTACCTGCCCTCCCTGGCCAGGAGCCTGGCTGCACAGCTACTCTTATTTCTGCCTGTGACTTGCGCATCAGCTCAATACTTAATCTCTTAGAGAGTTCTCCTTTCAAGCTTCATCCACAGGGAAAAGGGACGCAGTTTCAAGGAAAAGTGCATATTGCATTTCTGCAGCCCCACATCTACTACCTGTGATTTCCTATAGGGATAAAACCTGTGAATCAAAGTGGCCAGTGTGACCTTTGGATAATCCCTCAGTCACTGTGATTGGTTTGGGGATGGACATATGAGCCCATCAGAGCCAATGAGATTCTGTAAAATGTTGAAGTTCAGTTACATGAGCCAATACATTCCCTTTTGTTTAAGTGATTCTGGGTTGGCTTTCCTGGTTCTTGCAACCTAAAGAGTCCTGAATGATGAAGTAATAAAAACAGTAACTCGAGTAATATTAATTGGTTGCTTACTCTGGGCTAGGTACTGTGTCAAGTTCTTCCATTTGTGAACTTATTTGACATTCCCAGCATCTTTATGGGATATTCAATATTGTTGTCCTTACATTGTGCCTAGTGAGGTTAAAATAACTCAGACTGCTGCCCAGCAGGTAAGTGATGAAGCTGGGCTTTGAACCTGAGCAGCCTGGCTCTAGAGCTCATGTTCTCAACCACAGTGCAATACTGCCCCTCAGCACATACTCTTTTCAGCTAGAGCCCCAGTAAGCTTCTCTTCCATTTGCTGATCTGGTAGAGACACAGTTCCCAACTCAGTCAAATTCTCAAGAAGGACCAGATGAATTTCATTAGGTCTCCAAGGAGAAGGCAGTTTGCTTGTGGAAATTCATCCCTCCCAGGCACCTGTCTACCACACTATGCCTGAACTTCTATCATTAGATATGTGTATCTTCGGATTGCTAATAGTAATTACAGTTATAATACTGACAGTTTTTACTTTTTTTTTGAGACGGAGTTTCACTCTTGTTGCCCAGGCTGGAGAGCAATGGCATGATCTCGGTTCACCACAACCTCTGCCTCCTGGGTTCAAGCGATTCTCCTGCCTCAGCCTCCTGAGTAGCAGGGATTACAGGCACCTGTCACCACACCCAGCTTATTTTCTGTTTTTAATAGAGAGGAGGTTTCTCCGTGTTGGTCAGGCAGGTCTCGAACTCCTGAACTCACGATCCACCCGCTCGGCCTCCCAAAGTGCTGGGATTACAGGCATGAGCCACTGCACCTGGCCGATAGTTTTCACTTTTTAAGATACCTGTTTCTTACCAGGCCTTTCTTTGAGCACTTTGTATATATTATCTCATTTACTTCATAGAGAAGAGGAAAATGAGGTCAACTATCATGTTGGAAGTCATAGAACAATGATGTATTCACTTCCTCAGAGTCTGCTGGAGGACACACCCTGGCTCCTGGCCTCTTGGGCCTGCAGTCTCCTGGAGGGAGAAGCAGGCAGGGGCTCAGTGAGCAGACCACCTGAGGATGGCCAAATGGAATCGCTGCTGCAACCACAGATGCTGGGGCAGAGAGGCAAATCAGGCCCCTTGGTCTGGCAGAGATCAAGAGTGAAAGCACAGACTTCTTAAGAGCCAGCAACTAGCAAAAAGTCCAGATGAAAGTACCCCAAAATGTTGATGCTGGATTTCTTTGCCATTTGGGTTATTTGGGATATTTATTTTCATTCTTTCATATCTTTGCTATATTTTATGCAATGACCTGACTTACCCTTATAATTATAAAGAAAACAAAACAAAACAAAATGACAGCCCATTATGAAAATTATAGTAGGAACCGGTAATAAAAGAAATCAGAGATTCTTGGAGGTTCCTTGGAGTGGCTCCAGGGCCAGGGCAGGAGATGCTCAAAGTGAGCCTAACCATCTTTTGCTGCCAACAGTGAAGAAGTGCACACACACACACACACACACACACACTCAAACACACACAAAACCCAAACCCCTCAATGATAGGGACATAGGAGCCAACTGCAGGAGCCCCCAGTAGCCAAAGATGGAATAATTTGAGCAACAAAAGAAGTAAAATACGATTGGATTATAACCCAAAGTGTCAACACAAATATCCATGAGCTCATATTATTATAAACAAACCTCTTATGCAGAATAATTCCCAATAATTCATGAAGATGGTTCATCCTCAAAGAGGGTCTATAACTTTCACTCCTTCAGTGTGAGTTGCACACAGTGACTTCCTTCCAAAGAGCCAAGAGAGGAAGAGAGGAAAATGATTTCACAGCAGAGAAACCTGACAAACACGACCTTAGCCAGGTGATCGAGGTCACCATCAGCAGTGGTAGGTTGTGTTGATAGCATGCACTCTTCAAATGATGTGATGTGAATGACACTTTACCTCTGTGCTCTTCCTCCCCAAACCCCAGTGCAATCATCAGAAAAGCTTCAGATGAGACCCAGTTGAGGGACATTCTACAGACATCTGCCCAATATCTCCTTAACATTGTCAAGGTCACCAAAACAGGGAAGCCTAAGAAACGGTCACAGCCAAGAGGAGTCTAAGGAGACACGCCTACTAAATGGAATGTGGGATCCTGAACTAGAAAAAGGACTTCAAGTAAAAACTCAGGAAGTCTGAGTTAAGTATTGACTTGAGCAAATAATAACATTGCAACATTGGTCCATTAGTGGTGACAGTGTTAACCTAAGCTGTTACCAACGGGGGTTGCCAGGTGTGTAGGATGTGGGAACTCTCTTACTATCTTTGAAGTTTTTCTGTAACTATAATTTCAAACTATTCTAAAATGAAAAGTTTGTTCTGAAAAGCTAGATAGGAACAGAGCATGGCAGGAGAAACAGGCATATTACAAAGGCTTGGGATGATCTCTCAGGTCAGCTGAAAAAATGGTTTAACCCCCAGTGACTCTTTGACTTTTTTTCCAGAAAAAAAAAATCTGGATTTCTGTAAATAAATCTGTCTGCTGGACTGGAAGGGGACAAGGTTATTGTACCTAACTGGCCTTCCCCAAATCCCACAGGGGCCTCATGGCAGTTAGATTCATTAATTCAGCATTTTCTAATGATTAAAACTGATCAATAAGCCACTGGGTCTGTTCTTTAAATCAATTGCCCCATTAATGAGAATGAAAGCACCATTTTATTACGCAAGCCCTGGCCCTTTTGCAGAAAAGGCTTCTGGGGGTTCGGGCTTCCATTCCCTGTGCTGTGTATTAGGTTAATTACTCTCCCACTCAGGTCTTCCAAGCCTGATGCCTGTGACTTGGAACAAAATGAGCTGAAGGGAAAGACTTCTAGAAAAATGGGTTAGAGGCTTTCACTGAGTGAGACACTCAGTTAGTTCAGGAGTCAACTAAATTTTACCAAGGATCTTCTGAGTGCTCGGGCTGCTGCTCAAATGCTACCTCTGTAGAGAGACCTCCCTTTACCACCTTGTCTAAAACATCAATCCCCCCATGCTCTCTTGCCCCTGCTTTAGTTTTCTTTGCAGTGTTTATCACTACTAGATGTTATATTTAACTGTTTGTTTGTCTTTTTGCTTTGCTCCCCACTAAACTGAAAACCTCTTGAGGGCAGGGCACCTTGTCTGCCTTGTTCATCCCCAAAATATAACCAATAGGAGATCTCAATAAATAGTTTTGAATAAAAGAATGCAGAGGGCCGGGCGTGGTGGCTCATGCCTGTAATTCTAGCACTTTGGAAGGCTGAGGCGGGTGGATTACCTGAGCTCAGGAGTTCGAGACCAGCCTGGTCAACACGGTGAAACCCTGTCTTTACTAAATACTCAGGGTACAGAAATGAATGGGACCCAGACTCTACCCTCCTAGATCTTATAGGGTAGTGGGGAGATGAGTACTTGAACAAGGTGGAATTACAATGCAGAGAGGGAAATGCTAGGGAGGGGGCCAGTGAGAATTGAAGAGGGGAACTGAGCCTGTTTTGAGAGGTTAGGAAAGCCTTCCTAGGAGAAGGGATATCTAAGATGACCTGCAGGTAGAGCAGACATGTGCCGGAAGAAAAGAAGAGAAACAGAGCTGTTCAGGCACAGAGTGTAGGATGTGCAAGAGTGGATGGGGGTGCAGGAAGAGGAGCCCATCGGTCGGCATGGCCAGAACACAGAGTATAGGAGGAGTCACAGGATGAGGCTAGAGACATGGGCGGGGCAGATCACAAGGCCTTGGCAGTGTCTGGCTAACACTGAGGATGGGATCCGGGAGGTGGTGGGGACCTGTGGGAGAAAGTGGCATGGTCAAATTTGTCTTAGAAATATGACTTTGTTTGGAGTGTGTGGACAGGATTGGAGGAGAGTACAGACAGGGTTGAAGGAGGGTGTAGATAGGATTGGAGGAGAGTATAGAAAGGGTGGTGGAAGGGAGTGTACACAGGGCTGGAGGAGGGGGCAGGAGTGAAGGCACAGGTCAGCTGGGAGCAGTGCAGAGATCCGTGAGACACGATGGTAAAGCTGCTGGGCCATGGTATGTGGGAAGGAGAGGAGAGAGATGTAGGTGCAGACTCTCAGAGGGCAGGATAAACAGGACTTGACTGATTAGGGATGTAGGGGAGGAAATGTCAAGGTTGACTCCCAGGGCTCTGGTTTGGGGACCAGGATGTGGGTGGAGCAATTCCCTGAGTGGGGAACATTGGGGCAGGACAGACTGTAAGATGACCTAAGGGTGAATTTAGTTATATTTCTCAGGCAAGGGGCCTTTGATGAGAAATCCAGAACATTCTCTTTCTGTTCTTCTAACTCTGGCAATGCCCAAACTCCTTGTCTTCTGTAGGAGAAACCCTGGATTCGGGCTAAAATCCCCTTGGCTGGCCTGGTGTAGCTGCTGGGGGAGAGGCAGCTGGGTGGAGACGAAGCCCAGGCACCCTCCTTTCTCCTGCTGAAACCCAGTATGCACCAGCTTCAGCATGGTGGGAGAGCAGCCTCTGTCTATGGGACTCCAGCAAGTCCAAGTTGGAATAAGCAAGTGTGGGATGATTTAAAGGCTGGGACTTTAAAGTCAAATACCACAGAATTTCAGTCTGGCTCAGCTATTTAGCAACTATGTGACCATGGACAAGTCATTCTGAGACTCAGGTCTCAGTCTGCCAAATGGAGCTGACATATTCCCTCGAGAGTCGTTGAGAGGATCAGAACCAACACCTGAGCCAGGATGATCTGAAATACCACATAGTGCTTCTTTTCCCAGTGTCTTCTTCCCTATCCCCTATCCCTGATTCAAGAAGTGGTGAGATGGCCTCTCCCAGGTGTCCTCAGGGAAGCTTTTAGGCAAATGCCAAGAAAAAGAGAAGAGCACCTATGAGCCCAGTTTTTGAGTTTTAAGGAAGACTTTTCAACTCCCATTCTTGGCTTTCCAAAGCCCAGTCCTTGAAATGCTCAAGCAATAAGTTGGATGCCTTAACCAACAGATCTTGAAGAATATGTGAGGGTGTGTGGGATAGGTTTCTCTCCAGGGAGTAGAGGAAGAGTCTCTGGGCTGGAGGGAAAGGAGGATAGACAGAGGAGGAACAAAAGACTCAAATGCTGAGAGTGTTTCTGACTCCACTCTCTCTAGGACCAGGCGAGGGCTTTTGCCCATGATCTTGTGATGACAGAACCTAAGCTTTTAAGTAGGCTTTGAGAGTCAGGACAAGTGGGCTTGGTGTCTCTTCCTAGATGTAGCTTGGGGAGGTGGCAAAGCTTCTGGCTCTCCTCTACTCCAGGACTGTTTGGTGGCAGGAAGACAGGAAAGGCCCCAGTTCTCAGATTGGAGAGGAGACTCTTCGGGAGATTAGCATCTCCTGGAGAAGGACGAGCAGGGACCTGGGCAGTCTTGGAAAGGTCTTGCGGTTCAACATGGAGGAAATGGGATGCTCTGGTAAATTCAGGGCTGCAGACAGAGGAAATGTGGTTCCAGCACAGCCTTCAGTGACAAAGAGTCATTCCTCCCCCAGGTAGCTCTTTCCTCACCAGTGCCAGGACACCTTGTAAATTCTCTAGTGGGAAGAGAAGGGAAAGAACACCCTACATAGACTGCAAACTCTTTGCACTGGCTGAGCTTACCCCAAATAAACTAAAACTAAAATATCCATGCCCAGCAGAATGAGGACCCAAGAAAGAAGTCAAGTTCAGTTACAGAAAAATAGAAACTACCTTTCTGCAATACCTGGACTGGATGCCTGAAGTCTGCTACCTACAGTGTGTCTACATTCAGTAAATGCTGGCTATGGTCATTTGATAGTGGATTAGTGTCTTCCCCTGACTGGAGTGCAGACGGCAAGAAGGAGCCCCCACTGTGTCTACAGCCAGGCCTGGAGACAAGGAGTGACTGCTGGATTGTGCTCAAGCCTTGCAAGGAAAGGTCTGTGTTGTACACATTGAGAGGAGAACCAAGAAGTAGAAATTGATGTTGGAAAGACATGTGAGTTCCTCCTGGGCAGGTTGGGGTCTGATTCCTCTTGCAATCTGTGGCATTCAGCACAGCCTCAATATCCAATATATATTTGTGGGTTCAAAAATGAGCATGTGCTGAATGAATGAATGAGTGGGTAGGTGTGAACCATATGCTTTTATGTTGAATTGCAGCGATGAGAAGGGTATAATATGGGGCTGGGGGAGCAGTAGCCCATGTGTCCTTTTGGCCTCAGCCCCTTTGTTCTCCTGGAGATCAGGCAAGTCCTCTGCTGGGTCAGGAATGCAGCTGCTGAAGGCCCCAGGGGAGGTGCAGAACTCGCATCTAACCTCACTGCTTGTGATCTGAAGACCTCTGCTCCTGTTCACCCAAACAAACCATGGATGGCAGCATCTTTGGGATTCCCCAACTCCTAGAACTGTGGAGATGGCAAGGGTCTCAGATGCCATCTAACATCACTCTCTCATTTTGCAGGCCAGGAAATGTCAGACCTACTTTGGCCAAAGTCAGACAGGAAACTGTGATGGATGTGACATTCTGAGTCACGCATGTCAATGTACATGCAGAAACACATACCCACGTGTCCCCACATGCACTGCAGTGGAACACACAGACCCCTGTGTGGGCCCCCCAACATGTGCTTCCCATCATGAATGCCCTCAAATGTGGAACTCAAGCCCCGCCTATCCTCTCCTTTGAGCTCCAGACTCAGGCCGTCAGCCGTCTCCTCAACCTTTCCACCTGGGTGGCTGACAGGGTGCTCAAACATATCAGGTCCCAAACCAAACCCTTGATTTCTGTCTCACCAAATGCCCCTGAACAGATCTTCCAGGAAATGCCCATTCTATGACATCAGCCACCTAGGTGTCATCTGAGAGCGTTCTCCTTCCTCACCCGTCCAGTCCCCAGGGAAATCCTCTGCAGACCCCATTGGCTCCATCTCTGAGATAGATCCCAAACCTCAACTTGTTAATCTCACTGGTTCTTTTGCCACGTGAGCTTTCTCTGTGAACAGCGAGTCCATGCTGGCTCCTGTCCAGGACACACAGCAGTAAAGGCATAAGAGTGGCCAAGGACAAGTCTCCTGAGCTCTGCTGGGCACAGAAGGAGGGATAGACTGGGCACAGCGGGAGGGTCGGGGAGTCCCACTGGTCAGGAGCCTGGAGCTCCACCTTGGTGGGACTCTGGGGCCATTTGACAAGAAGAAGGAGAGGACCCATCCCTTTCTTCCCATGTCGCTAGAGGCAGACACTAAGCCCAGGGTTGAAATCCACAAATGGGTGAGACAGGAACATGGGACAGGCCTGGAGTCCTGGTCTCCCCTCACCTTAGGTCTTCAGCTGCCACCCAGCTAGTTGGGGAAGGACATAGGAACAAATATCATTAGCTGGGTGTCTCCTGGCAGAAACCATAAATCACAAAAAGTGTTATGCTCCAAATCCAGACTGGCACAGCACTGTGATTTACTTTAAGTAGACAAATGAATGTTTTTTATAAAAATCATTCTCCTTTAAATATTAAGGGGGAAAAGTTTTCCATTTTCTTCGGTATGGTTTTATTATATCTTGAGGGCAAAGACTTCCAATTTCAAAATGGAAATCAATGAGAAACATGATTGAATTTAGGAAACATGGTTTTACAGCCAACAGTTTTGGGCTGTGCCAGAAGTTCTGAAGGCTATAACTATATCTATAATTCATACTAATATTTTGAGGATTTGAAAAGCAGCTGGGTCTTAGTTTCCTGAGAAGCTAACTTCAAGTTGGTAATGTCCTATGTTCTTTGGGAGCCAGAGATACCTTTAGACGAGCTTATTTCCTTGCATCTTTCTTCATGCTCCTCCCACCTCTGTGGGCCATGGGAACCGTTAGATGGGCTAATGTGCCTAAGAAAATAGGCCAGAATAAGCAATAAATGGCAGCTCTTATGATCATTCTACTCCTGGAAGGAGCTCAAAGGAGCCAGGAAAAAATTCAGGGGCCTATCAGGAGATGAACGGTGGAGATCTGAGGACACAGAAGCAGTTCTATTAAAATAATGCCAAAACTGAAATTACTTTTGCACCCACCTAATAATAGTCAAAGGTCTCATCTCAAAGTTAGGGTTCTGAGAGAAGATGAAAACACAGGACAAGAAAGCAAGGAGTCTTGTTCCAAGCCTGGTTCCAGATAAAAAGCAGAGTATTCCTGAGCTGTGCATGTTAACTCCTCACTGCCTCCGCAAATTTTTAAAATTTTGGATCTGCAAGATTCTGGGAAGTCCTGAGGAAAGATCTCTCTATAGAAAGAAGGAGAAAGGGAGAAAGGAAGGAGAGACTCTGCCAAAAAGTGTTAATGATGCTTCTCTCCATGCGGTAGGAATTCAGGCGATGTGGTTTTTCTTCTTTCTAGTCGCTGTATTTCTCAAATTTTCCATAGCAGACATATATTGCATTTACAATAAAGGCCAAGATTCCTGCACTGTCCCTTGTATTTCCCCCTACTCCCACCCATGCCTTTGTCATGAGTCCCTCTGAAGTATCCTAATTTGGGTGTCCCTCTGTTTCTTGTGGGGATCCTGACACACACCCACCATGAATGGAAGGTAATTGTGACCATGAAGAGAGCAAAGCAAAATGATACTGTGAAGTCCTAGTGAGAGGCGGCTGCTTTCCAAAGGCTCTTGGGACAATGCCCACCTACTTTGGGTTAAAAAAAAAAGAAAGTGATCAGAGAAGACTAGCTCATTATTAGACAAGCATTAAAGTCACACAGGCAAGAAGTACCACTTGGTCCTCGAGCAGTCAGGACTGAGAGGCTAGAAATGGAGTCCCTCAGTGCCTATCTTAATGCTTTTGATGCTGGGCCCAAGGACTACCGACATAAGCTCACAAACCAGAAGCCCCATGACTTTGGAAACTTCGACTTAGATGGCTGCTTGTGATCTGTCACCTGTGAGGCTGTCTCAGTTTCTAGGCTCCCAAACCCCCGACAGGAGCCTGAGAATGGTTATATGTTCAGACCCGTTGTGGAAAACATGGCTGTCTTGGGAATTTGGGACTGGTGCAGTCTTTGCAGTGATCGTCTCAAATGCAAATCTGATGGAGTCATTTGCCTCCTTTGATTTCTTCTTCCATTCTCTTGCTCACTCACCTCATGCTCCTGCTGTGGCCTGGATGCTGTGCTAGACTCTGTAGCTTCAGTGGTTCACAAGACAGACCCTTCCTCTGCTGCTCACCACCGGCAGGAAGGGCAGGTCTGTACACACGATGAGATCTGTGTGATCCTCCCCTCTCCCTCTGCCTCCAAAACTCATCTGCCATCTCTAGGAAAAGCAATCTCTATGAGTTTTAGTTTGAATACTTGTCCCCTCAAAAACTCATGTTGAAACTCAATCTCCAATGTGGCAGTATTGCGAGGTAGAACCTTCACAAGGTAAATCTATTCATGAGTTAATGATTTAATGGATTATTTGTGGAGTGGGACTGGCGGCTTTTTAGGAGAAACCTGAGCTAGCACACTCAGCCCCCTCAACATATGATGCCCTATGCTCCTTTGGGACTATGCAGAGAGTACCTGCCCCTAGCAAGAAGGGCTCACCAGATGTGCTCCCTCAACCTGGGACTTCCAAGCCTCCATAATAAATAAATTCCTTTTCTTTATAAATTGCCTAGTTTCAGGTGTTCTAAGCAACAGAAAAGGGACTGAGACACTATGTAACATCCTATTCTCTTTCACTTCTTTGGTGGAATCCCCCATGCTATTCTTTTTGGTCTCTGTGCATTTGCTTATACTGATCCCTCTGCCTGCAATGCCTTTCCTTTAGGTTCAACTCAGGTGATACCTCCTCCCTCTAGGTCCCTGCTTAGGTAACTCTTAGAGAGCCTTGTGAGGAATGTATCCCAGCAGGTATCACATCTGTGTCCCTGTCTGTGTCCTGCCCTGGGTTTTGAATGTTTTGAGGCCATAGCCTGGGTATTATATTCACTTCTCAACATTCCTAGAGTCCAGCAGCAGGTCTGGCATGGGCTGTTGTGCAGTCAAGGTTTGCTGAGTGGCTGAGTGACTGTGAGGACATCCAGTGCTGTGCAGCCCGGTGGGAAGGTCATCTGATCGCACTAGTCTGCAGGTACACACGTATACTCTTACAGCAGCTTGTTTTGACTAGTTCCAAAGTCTGTCTCACTCTTTTTAACCAAAAACTTACCCCCAACAGTTGGAGATCTTAGGGGATGGGATAGGTTATTTCTGTAGGAGCTGGGGAAGTGTGAGGGACCTAGAATGATGTGGGGAAGCTGTCCATCCTCGGGAAAGGGTTAATCTCAGGGTGGTCAGGGGCATTTGACATGGAGCCACAGAGCTGGAGGGCCCATAGAGGCCCATCAAGCCAACCAGCACCTTCCAGATGGAAACTGAGGCCTGAGCCAAGGTGGTGGTGGGTGCCTGCCCTAAGAAGTGGGTGACAGAGCTGGGACTCGAAACCAGAGCTCTTGGCTCCCTCCCCACCCCCATTTCCCAGGACTTGGAAGCCCTGAGTCGGGGCCTCCACTCACATTCAAAAGACTTACTGAGTTGACTGTGTGCGGTGGCTCACACCTGTAATCCCAGGACTTTGGGAGGTTGAGGTGCGCAGATTACCTGAGGTCAGGAATTCAAGACCAGCGTGGCCAACATGGTGAAATCCCATCTCTACTAAAAATACAAAAATTAGCCAGGCATGGTGGCTCATGCCTGTAGTTCCAGCTACTCAGGAGGCTGAGGCAGGAGAACTGCTTGAACCTGGGAGGTGGAAGTTGCAGTGAACTGAGATCATGCCACTGCACTCCAGCCTGGGGGTGACAGGGTGAGGCTCAGTCTCCAAAAAAAAAAAAAAAAAAGAAAAGAAAAGAGAGACTTACTGAGTCACGTCTGTGCACATGGACAGCCAGAGTGAAGCTGATGTTCTAAGCATGGGGACAGGAATAGGGGTGGGCATGGGTGAGGGCCACAGCGGGAGCCAAGAGCCTTGCTGACCTGTGGCTCCCTCCCGTGTGCGCTATTAAAGGGACAGTGGGAAGCAGCCATGCAGTTGTTAGGATGATGCTCCACAGTCCTGCTTGAACTCTACTGGCTACTTGAGGTAGAAGGTGGAGGAAAATGTCTATGAGATGGTGACTGTGCTGGACGGTCCCCATTTGCCCCTCCACGTCCACTCTGCTCTCTGCCCCTGGAAGCTCATCTTCATGGATGGCATCTCCCAGGCTCCCATGACCTCTAGCTTCTAACAGGATGCAGCCGGTGGGAAGTTTCAGGTGCTCACAGGGTCTTTATTGTTCAGCTCTTTCCTGTTGAGTTGGGGACTGGCAGCAGCAGCGAGGCTCACGCTGGGCGGCCCTGACCTACAGCACAGGTCTCTCTGGGTTCTGCCCTTCAGGCTCAGGGATGGTAGTAGCTTCCTGCTACTAGTTCTGGGGCATTTTATACTCTCTTGTCTTTCTCTTAACCCCTCCCACACTTCTATAAACAGCCTTCATAAAACTCCCTGCAGATGCAGGCCTGGGATTGTCACAAGGACTTAAAATTGCAATTAATTCTTGTGTGTTTCTTGCACACTTGGTGTGTGCACTGAGCTTCATTCTGGGAAAACTGAGAGGAAGCTGTTCACAGGGCCCATATCGGCACTCCATCAACTGAAGCTTTGCCTATTATTAGAACAGTGTTCCCAGTGACTTGGAGCACTTAGAGGTCACATCCTCCCTGGCCTTGCCCCTCAGAGTCATGCTACTCTCGCTGCTTGGAGAAGGAAGGTTGGCAAGAGGTCAGAATTCTGAGCCTTGGAGTATGAGGAAGGTCAGTACCCAGCCTGTTTTGCTCTCTCTTCCTCTCCCCCACCTCAACCTCATACTAGCCCTTTGGGGCCCAAGGCCTTTCCAGGGCTGTTGGAAAGCTTTCTCCTATGCACAGATTTTTCTAATTTCTTGCCAGGTGGCCGAATCATTGGTCAATGAGCAAGATGACTGATTGGTTTGAGAGAGGCTGGTTTCTCGAACACGATTTCCCCCCACAGCAGGAACATGGCAATTAAACTTTGCTATGGTTGGGGGAACAACGTTTCTCCAAGCAGAATGTCAATTCTCAGACCACGGTATAAGTCAGAAGTGGAGTGGAAACAGGGTTATTGTCCCAGCACTGAAAGCCATTTCTCCTCTGCTCTGACACACCAAGGAGAGGCAAGAGCAGACTGAACCACCTGAAACTGGAAAAGAAGTCAGCTTTGCAGATCTCAATAAACTCCAAATGCCTTGCAACACATCTAGGACCTGCCTTGGTGAAGGTGGGCCTAGAAATTGCTATTGGCCAACTGTGGCTGGAACCATATCATACTCTTTGGTCTTGGTTTGATGCATGTGAATTTAACCAGAGCAAAATGGGATCTGGAGAGAAACTGAGCTTTGCCAGTTAAAGCAATTCTCCAGAGTGAATTATGCCTTCCCTGGCCTTGGCTTCCACGTGTCTCCTCTAGGTAAGCATCTCACTGGGCCGAGTGTGACCCGCATATTAACATACACTGAAAATCTGTCATTTTTATGCAACATGGCCCTGAGTGCACTCTGACTTCCTCATCTAATGCACAACTAAAGAAGGAGAAATTTCTCCCAACAAATTGAGAAAAATATTAGTTTTGTTGGATGTATTTTGAGTTGGCATATTTACATGTATTTTAAGAATGACTTAAGATATTTTGAAGATAATTTTGAGTATACCCAATTTTTATGTTTTGTGCTGACTCCGAAGCCACTTAAGTCATTATTTTATAATATGTTTTATCCAGCCAACTTGCAGATCCTTATTTTTATAAGTGGTAATGATGCAAACTTGATTCTGGCTCATTTTTGAATTGTTCTGAATTTAAGATTGGCAAGCTCCAAAATAAAGGTTTTGTGATACACCTTATAAATACAGTTCAGAACCAGGTACTGTTAACAGTCTTACGTTAGCTTAACATTACCTTACTATATTCCAAAAGCATAAAGAAAATTTCTGTTCACACCATTAACTAGATGATGTGAATGCAAGTCATGTACCTAAGTGTGAAACTACTGACTGCAAGCATACTCTGGAAATTAGTTAACATTGTAATTTTTGCTAACAAATGGCTAACCTAATTTACCCACAGGTGGATTTGAGCTGTATCCAGATGCTTGATATGCAGGTAAATCATGGGTAATATCTGCATAGGAAAGAGTAATGAACAAATCCAACAGTAGCTGGAACGAACACTTTGCTTTAAGTAATATCTTTTACCCTCATTAAATACATTAATATTCATGGGTAAATGATTATCTATATGCATTTCCTACTGTAATGACCCAGATTCAGCCAATGCTCCCCCTTTTAAAATGGATAACCAGTATCACAGTACAACACAATTTTATTGTGACTAGAATAGTACATACAATTTATGGATTTATTACCTCTTTGTGAACATGACTAGAATGTGAGCTCCTTTGGGGCTTTGGTTGCCTTTTACCCTTTGGAGCACCCCCCATGGCCCTGAAGCCCAGTGCCGGGCACAGAGTAGGTGCTCAGCAATGCTCAGTATGTGGAAAACGGGTGCCTGGTCAATGGCATGGATCCTCCACAGCAGAAGAGCTCAGAAAAGGCAGCTCATAGTGGCTGCAGGGACCAGGGCAGCCTTCTCCGAGAAGGTGGGACAAAGCTGAGCCCCAGAGAAGGGCAAGGCTTGGCACTGGTGAATGGAGTGCAGAGGATGCTTCAGAATGAGAGGAGGGATTGACAGACTTGGGCACTGGTGCAGAGGTTGGAAAGTGAAAAGGATGGTGTGACCTTTGTAGAAGATGAATTGCCAGATGAAGGGGACCACTGTGGGTTTGTCAGATTAGCACCCTGCTTTCTAGGAAATGTCTTCCCCCGATTCAAATGATTTTAGTGAAAATTTCAATATTCCTGCAATATGAGCTCCTTCTGGCCAGCAGATGCTTGGTTCAGGGTGGGAGTGGAAGGTTGGAGCTAAGGGCATCAATTCACCCTCTTCTGGGAGGCCAGGCTTCTGGTATACACCTGGAGTTACTGGTGGCCACATTCTGCCATGGATATTGGAAAAATGATAGCATGTCTACAGGTAAAGGGAAACAAGCAGAGATGAGAGAGAGAGAAACAGAGAGAGAGAGAGAGAGAAAGAGAGAGAGAGAGAGAGGGAGACTGAGATTCCTGAATGCTGTGCCACTCCAGGCCCTGGTTCCACGTGAGGCCCTCTTGCCATCCTCCATCAGAATGCCTCTGAGAAGTCCCTCTTTTTGGCTTAAGATAAGTAGAGCTGGTTTCTGTTACTTGGCACTAAATTAGAGATTTTTACATTCATTTGTAGCCTGAAGCTGGATTGGGCAGAGAGGGCATCACAAATTATTGCTCAAAACCAAGTCTCAACTCCAGAAGTAGCCTCACAGATGCATATTTGATGATGATGATGATGATGATGATGATGATGATGAAGAGTGAGGAGAAGAAGCAAAGGAGAAGATATGTTCATGATGCCACTTTCTGCTCTTTCCAAGGACACTGAGCCGATCACCACTGGGCAGAAACAATGCTTGCTGAAGCCTCAGTCCAGCCAGGTGGAGAGTTTTCCCAATTCCTTATGGACACACGGCAAGACGCAAAATTCCAAGTCCAGAAACTGTGACAGATGCCATCCCTCTTGGCTCATATTGAAATAAATGGGGTTCATAGCTGGGCTGACTTTTCTCCAATTGCTGTCTGCATGCCCAGCAGTCTGGTCCCCTACTCCTTTCCCTTGGGGTGGGTGGATGCAGGCCTAGACCTTCACTCCTTCCCCTGACTCAGCTGTGTGCTCTCTCACCCCAAACAAGAAAAATGAAGAGTGAAAATCTGGGCCTAATGACTTTCAGAATCAACCTAAATGTCTGTCAGCTCCAGGAAGGCAGGAAGTGTGCCTTCGTTTTTTTGTTGGTTTTGCAGGGGAAAGGTGGGGGGATGCACCCAGGGTTTGCTGAACCACTCAGAGCTCAGGTTTTCCCATCGGTAAAATGGGGCAGCAGTGCCTGTCTTTCTACAGGGATGTTTTAATGACAAAAACAGAGCTGATGTATATAAAGGCACAAGCATATGCCTGACATGCTATAGGCGTGTAAGTAAATGTTAGTCCCTCTCTGTCCCAGCAGGGACCCTAGAGCCTGACATGGAACGTCACTTGAGCAAGCACACATGAAAACCTGTAGCCTTCCACAATCCAGTGCTCACATGAAAACCTGTAGCCTTCCACAATCCAGTGCACACATGAAAACCTGTAGCCTTCCACAATCCAGTGCACACATGAAAACCTGTAGCCTTCCACGATCCAGTGCTCTACTGTTTACCCTAAGTGGGCAACGCCCCCTTTCCTCTGTTTCTGCCTACTACAGATGAAACCCAATGACTTCAGGTTCCCTTCCCTCCCCTCTTCTCTCCTCTCCTCCCCTTTCCTTCCCTTCCTTCCTTCTTCCCTTCCCTTCCCTTCCCTTCCCTTCCCTTCCCTTCCCTTCCCTTCCCTTTCCTTCCCTTCCCTCCCTTCCTTTCTTTCTTTTCTTGAGATACAGTCTCAATCTGTTGCCCAGGCTAGAATGCAGTGGTTCAATCTGGCCTCACTGCAACCTCTGCCTCCTGGGCTCAAGCTATCCTCCCACCTCAGCCTCCTGAGTAGCTGAAACTATAAGCATGTGTCATCACACTCAGCTAACTTTTTGTATTTTTAGTAGAGATGGGGCTTTTCCATGTTGCCCAGGCTGGTCTTGAACTCCTGGGCTCAAGCGAATTATCCGCCTCGGCCTCCCATGGTGTTGGAATTACAGGCACTAGCCACACACTGGTCAGATTCAGGTCTTCTATTCTTGGCCACTAGAAGTTCCTTTCCCTAACCTGGCAACCAGGCACTCATGCTGCACTCTCCTCTTTGTCTTCCTCTCTCTGTTTCCCCCTCCCCCACAGCCAACCAGCTCCTTCATCGCTCACCCTGACAGCCATAAACGCCTATTTATTTGCCGAGTAACTTCCTCGTGGTTTAATATCCCCTTGAATTACTGTACAATCTCTTTCAAGTTATATTTGATTATTTTTCACATTTAAAAACATGAACACAATTACCCAACAGTGGCACGTGCCCTTACAGTCAGAAATAAAATAGTATTGCAATACGATATATGCATCTTAGACAAGTAGTCAGTCCCTGGAAATTATGTCTCCAGCGTGGAGAGAGATCTGCAGTGATAGGTACCATATAAATGCATATGAGACAACAAATAGTTATAAAGGGAGAGGATGCTGAATAATTAATCCACCCGCCTCTCCAGGAATGTTCTTTATAAATCTGTCCTAAGCATTCATTTGTTTTTTTACAGAAGCAAATATTTAAAAGTAAAGAATAAGTAATGTCCAGGAAGGAGACATAAAAAGAAAACAATCAGCGTGGGGGTGGCAGTAGAAGATTATAGATGGCAAGGGCTCCAAGATGGCTGCACTACTGACTGATGGCATTTGCTAAGGAGACGCCTGGGGGACAGGACGGGGTTGTTCACTGTGGAGACAGTCTTGGCTTGAGGTCAGATCTAAGCATTAGGCATTCATGCCGGGTTAATGCCACAGACTTCTTATTAGGCCCAAGTCTGTGTGTAGCTGGAGAAGGAAAAACCCACAGGGACACATTTAGAAAGTTCTAGAACCCACCTGCCTTCCCTTGATACAGATGGGACTCTAAGAATCACAGGATAAGAAAAGGATTTAATATGGTCCACTCCAAGCCTTGGCTTTGATTTGCATCCCTCCTATGAGGGGTACCCACTGCTCCCCTTGGTGACTTGTCTAGTTTATCTCTGGGAGCCCTGACTGTTAGAAGGTTCTTCTGATGGAGTCCAGAGTTGTCTCCATGAGATCCATCTTTCCCTAGTTGTCCCCTAAGAGCCAAGAATAGCCCACGCCCTCTGCCCTTCAGAGGCAGAGATCAAGCCCTACTCACCCCTTCTCCTGGCTTTGGGCCTGAATTTCCCCTGATCTGAAATTCCTTTGGGTTCCGAAGCTCCTTATTAGAATGTGGTCTTTGTACAGTCATTCATTCCTTAGTGGAAAACAGAGTTGTTATTCTCCTTGTATATTTTAGATCCACATGTTTTATCAGATGCTTTGCAAATATTTCCTCTCATATTGTGGCTTGCCTTTTCCCTTTAATAGTGTCTTTTGGAGCAGAAGTTAAAAATTTTGATGAAATCCAATTTATTAATGGAGAGCTGGTGCAGTATAAAATGGTACATCTACTTTGGAAAATCCTAAGTTTGCAATTTCTTAAAAAGTTAAGGGTTCACCCATCATGTGATCCAGCAATTCCACTCCTAGGTATTTGCCCAAGAGGAATGAAAGCATTTCCACATAAAGATTTGTACATGAATAGCACAGTAGCTTTATTAGTAATAGTCAAAAGTTGGAATTGTCTATAAATAGGTGAATGAATAAGCCTACTGTGGTATGTCCATACAAAGAAATATTGCAGTACTACTTAGCACTAAAAAGGAATGAAGTATTCAGCTATACAACGTGAATGAGTCCCAAAATAATGCAGAATAAAAGAAGACAGACAAGAATGCATACCACATGGCTGATTTAGATAAAACTCTAGAAAATGTATACTACTCTGCAGTGATGGGAAGCAGATCAGTGTTACCTGAGGTGGGGGATGGCGGGGTGGGTGGGATGGAAGGTGGGATTAAAAAGGACATGAAGAAATTTTGGGGGATGATACTTACATTCATATATTGATTGTGGTGATTTCATAGGTGTAGCCATATGTCCAGACTAATAAAATCAGATATGTTAAATATGCACAATGTTTTTTATTTCAATTATATTTCAATATATCTGTTTTTTAATAAAAAGGAATTTGAATATTATTGAATTTGACATTAAAGGGTATCTAATCTATAACCCTTAGCAATATTTCTTAAAATTCCCTTTTGTCTCCCCTCTGATATTCTTCCTTCTCCCAACTGCACAGGAGCCGCTCATGTTGTAAAGCACAAGAGGACTCCCCAGGGCACCCCTCCTTTGGGAGTTTTCTGGCTCTCTTTCCTGGTTCTCTTTCCCTTACTTACCCCCAACTTCTTTTTATTAAGAAGAACAATTGAGCCTCTCTGGCTTGTTTTCCAATCTTCTTTCACTCCACCTGTCCCTTACCTGACCTTTTCATGACAAAGACAAGACAAGATGTCACCTTGCCTCCCTCCTGCCTCACTTCCTGTTTCTCTGCCACATTAAAAAAGCCTGAGTACCTGCTTGGTTACAACAGGATTGTACCAGAATGGAGAGGCTGGGTGGTGAACAGGTCAGTGTTCCTCCTAATCTAAAAAAATGCCTTTGTGTGAGTTAGAAAATGATGCTCAGGCTGAGTGGATGAATTTGAAAACTACTCCCCACTGGACAGATCCAGACTTGTAAGCACTGGATTTGGGGAATAGATGAATCAATATCTGAATTAAAAGATGCTTCTTTTCTCTGGGTAGAGACAGACCCTGCACCAGGATGCATGGCTTGGGGAGCAGAGCATGGCTGGATTTCAGCTCCCACTCACTCCTTCATTAAGAGCCTTTGTTCAGTGCATAAACTAAACAATGGACCATGGATGCTGTGGAACAAAAGTTTGGATGGCAGGCAAAATAAAATATTCTTAAGAAGAGAGGAAAGTTGAGAAAACCACTTGATAGTAAATCTTGTTCCCATATCTATTTTTATTTTCATTTTGCATAAAATGAGTTTATTCATTCAACCACTGAGAGCTGTTTAAATTGATTCCAGTTTTTGCTGTTGAAATCATACTGCAACAAATGTTTTTGCATTTATCTCTTAAAAAATGTGTTCAACAAGAATTTTTTAGGGTCAATACTTAATAGTGCATTATTACACCATTTGGGGGTCATATTTAACTTTTCTAGGCATTTCCAAACTATTTACAAAGTAGGTATACCAATTTTCTTTTCCACCAGTAATGTGTAAGAGTTCCTGTTGCTCCATATTTTCATCAATTCTTTATTAAATTTCTTAATTCTTGTCAACATGCTGGTTATGAAATTATAGCTGTGTTCTTTCTTGATTAATAAACTTTATTTTTTAGAGTAGTTTTAGGCTCACAGCAAAATTGAGTGGGAAGTAGAAGAGTTCCCACATACTCCCTACTCCCACACATGCACAGCTTCCCCCACCATCAACATCCTGCACCAGGATGATGCATTTGTAATAACTGATGAATCTATAATGACACATCACTATCACCCAGAGTCCATAGTTTACATTAGGGTTCACTCCTGGTACATTCTATGTGTTTTGACAAATGAATTACAGCATATGTCTATCATTGTAGTAGCAAACAGAACTGTTTCACTGCTCTAAAAATCCTTTGTGCTCCACCTAGTCATCCCTTCCTCCCCACAAACCCTGGAAACCAGCAATCTTTTTACTGTTCCCATAGTTTTGCTTTTTTCCATAATGTTACATAATGGAACCATGATTGGCCTTTTCCACTTAGTAATGTGCATTTATGGTTCCTCCATGCCTTCTACTGGCTTGATAGCTCATTTCTTTTGAGTCTTGAGTAATATTCTACTGCCAGGATGCACCAGCATTTATTTATCCATTTGTTCACTGAAGGACATCTTGGTGGTCTACAAGTTTTGTCAATTATGAATAAAGCTGCTGTAAACATCCACATGCAGGTTTTTGTGTGAACACAAGTTTGTGGTTCACTTGGGTAAATACCAAAGGGCATGTCTGATGAATCTTATGGTAAGAGTCTGTTTGGTTTTGTAAGAAGCTGCCAAACTGTCTTCCAAAGCAACTGTACTGTTCTGCACAGTCCCACGAAGCACTGATGAGAGTTCCTGTTTCTCCACATTCTCACCTACATTTTGTGTTGTCAAGTGTTTTGGATATTGGCCATTCTATGAGTACTGTAGTGGCATCTCATCACTGTTTTACTTAGCAATTCCCTAATGACATATGTGGAGCATTTTTTCATATGCTTACTTGCCATCTGTATATCTTCCTTGGTGAAATGTCTGTTTGGGTCTTCTGCTCATTTTTGAATCAGATTTTTAATTTTCTTATCATTGATTTTTAAGAGTTCTTTGTATGCCTTGAGTAACAGTCCTTTATCAGATATATATTTTTTCAAATATTTTTTCCCAGTCTGTGGCTTGTTTTCTCATTCTCTTAACATTGCCTTTTACAGGGCAGAGGTTTAAATTTTAATGAATTCCAACTTCTCAATTATTTGTTTCATGGATTGTGCCTTTGGTGTTATATCTAGAAAGTCATTGCCATACCCAGGATCTTCTAGATTTTATTCCATGTTATATTGTAGGAGTTTTATAGTTTTGTATCTTATATTTAGATCTATGATCCGTTTTGAGTTAGTTATTATGAAGGGTGCAAGGTTTGTGTATAGACTCGTTTTTTTGTTTGTTTTGTTTTTTTGTTTTGTTTTTTTTAATGTGGATTGCCACTGTTCTAGCACCAGTGTCTTTGCTCCACTGTATTGCCTCTGCTCCTTTGTCAAAGACCAGTCAACTCTACTCATGTGGGTCTATTTCTGGGTTTTCTATTTTGTTCCATTGATCTGCTTGTCTATTTTTCACCAATACCACAGTATCTTTATTATCATGGCATATCTTTATTATCATGGCTTTGTAATAAGTCTTGAATCAGGTTGTGTCAGTCCTCCAACTTTTTTCTCCTTCTTCAGTATTAAATTGACTATTCTGGGTCTTTGCCTCTCTCTGTAAACTTTAAAATCACTTTGTTGATATCCATAAAATAACTTGTTAATAATTGCCAATAACCAATACTTTTGGCTGGGATTGTATTTAATCTATAGATGAAGTTGGAAAAAACTGATATCCTGACAATACCAAGGTTTCCTATCCACAAGGATGGAATACTCTTCATTTATTTGGCTCTTCTTTGATTTCTTTCATCAGAGTTTTGTAGTTTTCTTCATATGGATCTTATACATATGTTATTTGATTTATACTTATTTAGATTATAAGTATTTCATTTTGGGAGGTACCAACGTAAATGGTAGTGTGTTTTAAATTTCATATTCCACTTGTTCATTGCTGGTATATAGGAAAGTGATTGACTTTTGTATATTAACCTTATCCTGCAACCTCAGTATAATAGCTTATTAGTTACATGAGGTTTTTGTTTTTGTTGTTGATTCTTTTGGATTTTCTATACACATACTCATGTCATCTGGAAACAAAACAGTTTTACTTTTCATTCTGTATGTGTATACCTTTTATTTCCTTTTCTTGTCTCATTGCATTACCTAGGACTTCCAATATGATATTGAAAAGGAATGGTGAGAGGGAACATCCTTGCCTTGTACCTTAGCAGGAAAGTTTCTAGTTTCTTACCATTAAGTGTGATGTTAGCTGGAGGATTTTTGTAGATGTTCTTTATCAAGGTGAGAAAATTCCCCTCTATTCCTTGTTTGCTAAGAGTTTTAATCACAACTGGGGGTTAGATTTTGTCAAATGCTTTTTCCACATCTGTTTATATGATAATATGATTTTTCTTCTTTAGCCTGTTGATGTGATGGATTACATTAACTGATTTTCAAATATTGGACCAGCCTTGCATACCTGGGATAAATCTCACTTGGTCATGGTTTATAATTCTTTTTATAGGTTGTTGGATTCAATTTGCAAATACTTTGTTGAGAATTTTTGTGTCTATGTTCATGAGAGATATTAGTCTGTAGTTTTCTTTTCTGATAATGTCTCTGTCTGGTTTTGGTACTAGGGTAATATTGGCCTCATAGAATGAGTTAGGAAATATTTCCTTTGCTTCTATCTTCTAGAAGAAGTTGTAGAGAATTGATACATTTTCTTCCTTAAATGTTTGCTAGAATTCACCAATCAGCCTATCTGGGCCTGGTGCTTTCTGTTTCAAAAGGATGTTATTGATTCAATTTCTGTAATACACATAGGGCTATCAAGATTATCTATTTCTTCTTGTGTGAATTTTGGCAGATTATTTACTGTAAAGATTGGTTCATTTCATCTAAGTTGTCAAATTTGTGGGCATAGAGGTGTTCACAATATTCCTTTATTATTGTTTTGATGTCTGTGTGATCTGTAGTTGGTTTTTTAATTTCTCAAGGTTTCTTTTTCAACCTATGTTGTTTAGGAGTGTTGTTTAATCTCCAAGTATTGGGATTTTCTTGCTATCTCCTTGTTATTAATTTTTAGTTTGATTCCATTGTGCTTTCAGAGCAGACATTGTGTGATTTTTATTATTTTGCTTTTGTTAAGTATGTTTAATGACCCAGAATGTGGTCTATCTTGGTGAATGTCCCACATGGGTTTGAGAAAAATACGACATCTGCTCTTGGTGAATGAGTAGCCTATAGATGTCAATTATATCCAGTTGATTGATAGTGTCATTGAGTTCAACTATGCCTTGACTGACTTTCTGCCTGCTGGATCTGTCCATTTCTGGTAGAGGGGTGTTAAGGCCTCCAAGTGTAACAGTTGACTCATGTATTCCTCCTTGCATTTATGTCATTTTTTCGTTTTCTGTATTTTGACCTTTAGTTGTTAGGTGCATACACATTAAGGATTGTTATGTTTTCTTGAAGTGTTGACACCTTTGTTATTACATAATATCCATCTTTATCCCTAACAATGTTCCTTAAGTCTGCTCTGTCTGAAATCAATGTAGCTACTCTCACTTTCTTTTGGTTCATGTTAGCATGATTTTTAAATGTTTAAATCCAATTTAAACCCTGTTCCCCACTTAAAGCCTGACTGAGGTGAATTTGTGACTCACCTAGACAGGCTTTAAAGAGACTAATCCAGGGAATTGTAAGAGTTATTTCTAATATAACTACAGAGTTTGCTTGTTAAGTAACCTCTATGGACAACCAGGGACCTAATTTTCTGAGAAGCACACACTTCGGGAAATGCTGATCTACACCCATCCTTCATTTTACCAACAAGGGTGCTCATGCTCAAATTAGTCACTGAGCCTGCACTAGAAGCCTTGGGTCACACATAAGGAAGGTGGTGGACCCTTGCAGCAAGAGAGGCCAGTACATACATCTTCCTGAAAGAGCTGAGCAGAAGAGGTTGGATGCCTGACTCAGATCTTCAGGCCGAGCTACGTTGGGGCCCAAGGATTCTCTGTCTCCACTTGAGGCCTGAGAGTTGCCCCATCTTATCTTAGCTCTGGGCACCTGCTTCACCATAATCACTGTAGCAAAGAGGCTTTTGCTGAAATGCCTGTGACTTGAAGTCAGATGCCTATTCTGGGGGCCTTACAGAGCTGACTGGACTCTGGGCTTCCAGCCAGTGTCCCCTGCTGATGGCCCATTTGTTTCAGGGTCCCTCCACTTTCTGGTAGCTGGAAACCTCAGTCATTTTGAATTCTTCTCTCCCTCCCTTGTCCCCAGACACTGTTGAGTCACTCATCATTTTTGTCTTGGGCTTACTTGGTGACCTGCCTGGGTACTGGGGCCACGGGGACAAATCAGTACCCAGTTGGGGTAACAGCCAGGCGCTTGGGCTGCTCCTCTGCCCAGCCCCTTCTCCCCTCAGTCCAGGATCCGGTGGAGTCTGGACTCCTCCACT
This sequence comes from Rhinopithecus bieti, assembly GCF_001698545.2. Classification (NCBI taxonomy): domain Eukaryota; kingdom Metazoa; phylum Chordata; class Mammalia; order Primates; family Cercopithecidae; genus Rhinopithecus; species Rhinopithecus bieti. The sequence goes on along the minus strand of NW_016814045.1, from coordinate 4,788,217 downwards.
CTGATGCAGTGCACTCAGCAAAGCCAGGCTGATGCCCACAGATACCAACACACTCAGTCTCTGCTCAAGAGTCTCCTGTACTCAGCTGCTGACTGCCTCGGGCATATATCAGGTCACTCTATGAGGCCTGTTTCTTCATGGACAGGCCCTGATACAGAACCTGAAGTCGCGCAGGTGTGTGGTGAATATTTGCAGAAAGAATGGGATCAAAGTGGCATTTGAAGTCCCTCATCATCTGACCCTCTTGACTCTGTTGGCTTCGTTTTCCAAGACCCTCCTTGGGCTTCCCCTGCTGGCAGACTTACTGAGGGCAGAGGGGCACTGGTTCCTGCTCTGGGTCAGCCCTGCCTGGGAAAAGTTTGCACTGGTGGTTTACAGATGCGGAGGGGAACGCTGAGGGGCGTTCAGTGAGCACTGTGAGCACTGGTAAGTGATGGAACCGGAACATGTGTAACTCACTTGTATATGTCACCTCCTCACTTCACACCCAGGATCACCCGAGAGGGGCTGTGAGTGCCCCATTTGTTACACAGGTGAAGGCACAGAGCCAGGGGGTGGCAGCCCTGACCCATGGTCCCCCAGGCAGCTGCAATCGGAGCCCTGACTGCTGCCTGCAGATCCCCTGTCTTCCTGATGACTTCTCGTCCCACTGTGGGGATGGAGGGCGAAGAAGACACAGAAGCCACACACTGGAGACAGGCAGGGACCCTGCCCTAGAGGCTGAGGGCCGATGAGAGGCTCACAGCAGCCGTGGATAGTTTGTCTTCTTTATTCTTAATCTGAGGAAGGCAAATCTCACTTCTTGGGCACCTATTATGCATCAGGTCCTGGGATGTAGTGATGACACGTTGTGGTCCCCGACTTCAGGAGTCCCTTAGCTTGAGGGGTGAGTGGATAAAGTGTTTGACTAGATACTAACTCCCAGCAGCACAGCCCTGTGGGCTCCAGCACACTGTAGAGCAGAGAGGAGGGAGGGCATCAGGATCCTTGGAGCATAATCCTGGTGTTTTGGTTTCTCATGGCTGCTATCATAAATTACTGCAAATTTGCTAGCTCAACACAACACAAACATATTCTCTTACAGTTCTGGAGCCAGAAATGTGGAGTCAGTTGCACTGGGCTAAAGTCAAGGTGTTGGTAAGGCTGGTTTCCTGGGGAAGCTCACAGAGGAAACCCATTTCCTGGCCTTTTCTGGCTTCCAGTCTCCTGGACGCCTTGGCTTATGGCCCCTTCCAGGTCTCACTCCAGCCTCTGATTCATCATCATGTCTCCCCCTCTTCTGTAGCAAAATCTCTGCCTTCCTCTTATGAAGACACTTGTGATGACATTTAGGGCCCACCTGGATAAACTAGGATAATGTCTCCCAATCTCAATATCCTGAATTTAATCACATCTGCAAAGGCCCTTTGTCATTTAAGGGAACACTCACTGTTTCCATTGTGAGGGCGATTATTCAGTCTACCACATCTGGATTCATCACTTCCTAACTGGGTGAATCATTTCACCACTTAGAGCCTCAGTTTCCTCTAGTGTAAAATGGAGATAATAATTCCAATTGCAAAAGGGCTGTGACTTTAAAGATTAGATGGGACAATGTAAGCAAGTTACATTGCATTGTGTGGAATATTGATTTTAATCACTGCACTGGAATTCAACTCTCCCAGGTTTACCCTTAGCCCTCAGCCCTCCCTAGCTGGGTTTGATGCAGACACAAGTGGTTTTCACAGGGGCACAAGTTTAAAAAATGTGGGGGGGTAGTGCTTGAAGTGCATCTCCATCTATCCTTTACTCCTGGCTATGGGGCATGGGAGCACTGGCCTGCGGGTCTGAGTCTTTGCTTTGGCGATGGTGACGATGTTTGGAAACTGAAACTGGAAGCTGATGGAGGCACTGTGCTGCCTCCACAGTTACTCAGTGAACTGGGACCCTCTAATGACTGTGTCCTGGGAGAAGGCCCAGTCCATCGGCTTCCACAGCCACTGGGCAGCTGTGACGCTGGAGATGAGTGTGAGGCTCCTGGCTGGCACTGTGTGCACACAGTCGGTGCTCACTACATGCCAACCCCCTCTCCTTTGCCATCCAGGTCCCCCTGCTTCTGGTGGGCAGCTGCTGGGCTCTCGGTACCCCTTCCCTCCTTAGGTCTAGAGAGCCAAAAGGGGACAATCAGCAGGGTTCAAGTACTGCTCTCACCCAGCCACCGAGCGATGGGGGCTAGCTGCCTGGTCCTGCGCTCCCTCCCATGCCTGATCTTACCTCATGGGGTGGGGGGTGGGGGGGCTGCACCTCCATGGACTCCCTAACAGTCATTTTAAAAGATGCCTTTCAAGTGCTGAAAAATGAGCTATGCCTTCGCTCGCAAGGCTGCTGTGGCTATCATGTCAGGAAACCATATGCACCCTCAAGCCCTACCTGACCACTTGCGATGAGATGCTGAGCACTTCAATTACCCCCACCTCTCCCCGCAGGATCGTGGGGTGCTGAGCCCTTTTTCCAAAGACCTCCTTTATGACAGCAAAGACTCTATCCTGGGATGACTGGAATGAGGTATGAACAGAAACTTGCCATGCCTCTGATTTGGGCAAAACAAAGCTGATGGGAAGGCCAAAACATCCACAAGAAAATGCTTGCAGGCCCTTGAGACTAGGTGGGGACTCAGAGAAGCAGGAATCTCTCACCCCAGCTGATGTGGGAATCCAGGGTCTGGGGATGAGGTGGGCTTCGAGGGGAGGGCACGGGTCTTCCCTGGGGAGGGCACTCCCTCTGTTCTCTGGTTCCCTGAGGGAGGTTCTGCTTAGTATCCTGGGGCCCAAAGCAACTGTCTGGTCTCATGGAAATTTCACTTAGTTATCAGCAAGGGGTTTCCAGCCTGAGACTTAATTCCTTAAAGCTGGGGTTTGAGGACAACTATCCCTTCATTCCATAGTCACAATGGATCCAGAACCCTGGGAGACCATCCTCAAAGCACCATAGGAGAAAGCATTTGCAGGCCCTTTGGGAGCACCTGTTCCTAAGGCATCCTGGGAACAGTAATTTGTACATCCCTGGCATGTCCTATTCCCTTAAAATCAGAGAAAATGAATTTGCATAGCACTTGGCAGAGACTCTTCCCATCTCCCTTTGAGGTAAGAGAGGGCTCTGCCCAAGCCCTGGTTCGCTCTAGGCTCCCAGGCCTGGAAGCATGGAGAAGGTGAAGAGGCAGCACTGAGGAGGCAGGAGGAGGGCTGACCACCAAGTCCTGGCATGTCCCCAGCACCCAGTGGCCCAGAAGGAGCCCAGGATGGGCACACAGGTGGATGCTTCGCATGCTGCCCTAGTGGGTGCCTCAGGACCCTTTGACATTTCAGTACCAGAAATCAAATGTCGCTTCAGAAGCGTGGCCCTCCAAAGACGTCACAATCCAACCTCCCACACGCACAGGTAATTGGAGTCTAAACCTGGTTCCTGCTGGCTGAAACCTTGATGTGAGGTGATGGGTGGGAGGAAGGTGATGGGAAGGGCAGCAGAGCCGGGGGTGGGTGACAAGGCTGGTGAGATGCCGTGAGTTTGGAAACGGCCGAGGCTGCATGCCACCGAGGATGAGGGCCTTCCGAGCATCCAGGCAGGACTAGTGAAGTCCCAGGAAGCTCCCTGCACTCCTCCATCCCATGCCAGTAGTTCTCAGCCATTTGAAGCTGCCAGGAGCAGCTCTTTGAAGCCAATGTTGTATATCGTGGGAAGATGCCTCCTTTGGAGCAGGCAGCCCAGTGCAAGCTACATGCACAGACAATGGAGCCAGGTCCTGGCCATATGGTACCTGGAAGCCGCCATCCCTTTGCCTCCCCCAACCAAGGCTAGGGCCCTTTCCAGACCCGGAGAAGCCTCCTTGGGGACAGAAGTCCACGCATGAAAATCCACCCCAGCAGAGGGTTGAGATGCAATGAATCAATCATGTCTTACTGTGGCGGCTTTTGCTCCCAAACTGCCAAGTGTGTCATCACACAGCCCTCCCGACTGCTGGAGCATGACTTACCTGCAAGAGAAAACACAGATGGGGATGACAGCCACCTTCCCCTGGGACCAGCATGGCCTCTGGGACTGGGCCCGAGCAGTCCCTCATGCTGAGGGAGAGGCAGGCTCTGAAAAGGCTTCTCCGATCAGAGCAGAGCCAGGCAGGGCTGCTGTGTGACTCTCTTCATACCTTGACCTTGACCAAGTCAATAGCCTGGGAGCACCGTGATGAGGCACAGAGGTGGTCTGGGAAAGAGGCTCTTCCCAAGGACCCAGAGTGATGGGGAAGCCATGCCCATCAGCCAGCGGGCAGAGGGTCCCAATACTTTCTGTATTGAGAGATGGGGACCGCCTGTGCTTGAATTTTTTCCTTGGGGAAGCGAACAGCAGCAGCCAAAACATATTCTTTTTACTTAGCAACCAGGAGATTTGTGATTCTTCGGATTTTTTAATCCTCTGCATAACTGCAAGCCAAAAGGAATTAGCAACTCTGGGGTGGAGTTTTGGTTCCTCTTTAAGCAACGATGCTTCCCCCTGCCCATTCGCTGTGCATCAGAAGGAAGCAGAGGAGTCGGTTCTGTTCATCCCATGCCAAGCCTGCCTTCTGTGAGGTGTCTCCCTTGCAAGATGTTTCCAAGATTTACAGTTCTCCAGACTAGGAGACGTGTTGGGGACTCGGGCAAGGGCTGAGGATTTTAAATACCGACACTTCTTCCTGAATATACATGAACATGCCTGGCACACACTGAGAGATTTTAGTAAACATGGTTTGTCTGCCCCTCCTTATGTTCCCTCGTGGCTAAGTGTATATCCCCAGTGCGTGTTTGGAGTGATGGACGCTGTTCTGTGCTCAAAAGCCTGAAGTACCAGTCAAACAAATTTCATTGCAATTTTTTTTCCTCGAAATGCTTCATTTGAACTGAACTCTAGATATTGGCCTATATAATTTGGGACCACCATCATCCGGAGCACACAGCCCAAACCAAAGACCGATATTCACCTGGAATTCAAGATGGCAGCGCCAGGCAGCTCCAGATGCAAGCGTGCATTTAATCAGGGCTCTTGCCAGCCCTGCTGATGTCTTTCTAGCTCGGGGCTGGGTTGGACAGGTTTCTTCCCTGCATGCCCTACTCACAATGTTGATACACTAATGTACATTGTGACTCTCTACTGCCCACCACTTCCTGGCCACAGGACCACTGTCCCTGTATCAGGAATTGGGAACAATATTCGCATCAGCTCTGGTTCTCACATCAGCTCCTTGGGAGTCACCATCGGACCTCCCCGTTCTCCAGCTCTGTGGCAAATCTATCACCAAGTCCTGTTGGTTATACTTCCTAAGTCTCTCTGGATACCACTGCCACTCTCACAGAGCAGGCTATTGTCACCTGTGGTACTGAAGGGTGGTGCTCCATGGTCTCTGTTGGGCCATGAAGTGGCAGCCATGGGGTGATATTGGCAGAAAAAGAAGACAGAAGAAGGAGCCCAGGGTCTTCCTGATTTCTTGAAGCTGCTGTGCCAGCCCTCTACCCCACCTTTTGCCTTCTTTTATGTGTAAGAGAAATCAACTTCTTTGTAGTGCAAAATAATGTTTTTGTCAGGGGAGGGGGTTGATCATACACAGCTGAACCGCATCCAACTGAGTCACTAAGTCAGAGCGGAGGATCTGACCTGTAGGCAGTGCTACACCTGGCAGAACAATCATGACTTTTTCAATTACAATGTGATGGGGGCAGAGGGAGACAGGAGGAGAGGAAGCTTCCAAGGGCCACGGGGATCTGGGAGGGAAGGTATCCTCAAAATCACAGGCGGTCCAGCAGTTACTGGGTGTGGATACTCACCTATATTACAAGGAACAACCTTATGAATCTGGCCCTGTGATCATCTCCATTCTCTGAAGGAGAACAGCGCATTTGGAAGGATGCAGTAACTCGCCAAGGTCTTGAAGTCCTGCAGAGCCAGGATCCCAACCCACGAAGTCCTCAGAGCCGGCCCTCGCCGATGACTCCCCGGAGGTGTGTCCATTTTACACAAATACCCAACAGATTGAGGGTTTAAATGTAATAGGCCCATTTTTTGAGACGTCCGTTCTGTTCAGAGTTTGACATCTTATTTTATAAAGAGGAGGTGATAGTGGAGCCCGTCTCAGGGCTGGGTGTTGTGGGGTGTGGATGAGGTGAGGCGGGTGGACATGGTATTTGTGCTCAGTAATTGCTGGGCTGCCTGTAACTCTAAGCAGAGTCGACTGTCATTCTGGAGGGGAAATTAAAGATGATCTAAAGAGAAGGCATTCCGTTTATTATTATTATTATTACTAATCATCAGCAGCAGCAGTAGTGGCCAGAGAGCCTTGGGTCAAACAGTATCATGGGGAAGCTTGTGAAGAAATAGTGAGGCTGCTGGAAGTGCAGCAGAGGTGTTCCACCCCAGGACCCTTGCTCGCCCTCCTCTTTGTGTGTCTGCTCCTGCTGCGGAGGAAATGGGGCTCTTAGGGTGGAGACACCGGCCTCTGCCCTAGGCCTGGGCCTCTGGGCCTTCACCAGGCTGCTGCTGCCCTCTGCTGGTCATAGCTGGAATTGATGGACATTGCCTCCCAGCACAGGGATGCAGGAAGCCAGGAGATTCGAGAGAAGGGGGTCCCCCTGAGGCTTCCTCTGTCATTGTAGTGTGGGCAGTGGCCACATAACTTGTTAGGAGCTGAAGGAAGACACCACTTTATTTGGGGGCCTGGCTGCCCCCAAGAGCAATGCGACACACAGGGTTGCCTCGGACACTTTGCCCGGGTAGAGAGGAGGAGGGAGATCTAACGAAGAGCAGGGAGGCTGAGGACAACCTCACTATCACCTTTGAGTGACACACCTACCCCCCTGAGAGGCATCAATTATTGCTCTAGTCTTCAGAGACTGTCACTCAGAATGGTAAAATAATTTCTTATTCCACTGCGGTCAAGACCTTAGACTATGGGGTCAAATTGTGTGCATTTGAGACTCAGACCTTGTGTGACCTTGGGTGAGTTACTTAACTTTCAGAGCACACTCTTCTCACTGAGGACTGGGGATGCTGCAGGGCATACAGAGGTGACTGAGAGGACTCCATGAGCTACAATGCAGGCAGGAGGCTAGCACATGCCTGGCAGGGGGCAAAGCTGAAGACCACCCAGCAAAGGCAACTGCTGCCCAAGACACACCTGGTAAGCAGTGGTAGGGACTGGAACATGGCCTGGTTGCCTCCTCCTGCTAAGGGCAGGTCTCGAACAGGCTGTTGAGGCACGGGCTAAGGTCAGAGGTTGGGCTGTCCTTCTCTGAAATGCAAACTATCAGTCTGGCAATGCCAGGCCCTCTTGCTGGCATCTCAAACCTTGCTTAAAATCCAGGCCTTGGAGATCTTGTAACATCCCCACCCCGACTCCCCACCCCTCCAGACACACTCCTTTTTGGGCACCTCTCACTTCTCTGCTTTGAGCTGAACCGGGAGGGTGGGTAATAACAAATCTTTCCCCTGGAGTCCCCACATCACTTTATCTGACATTCATTTATTTAGCAAATATCGACTGCACGCTTTTCTGGGCCCAGCACCATTCTAGGGGTGGAGAAGAAGCAGTGAACACAACAGATAGTTGGCCTGTCGTTGCATCACTCACATGTATTTCAGTAGGGGACAGAGGAAGGAAATACGTAAACCAAGGCCCCACAGAGTCTGTTATGTAGTGTGAATGGGAGGAGCAGGAGGACAAGGCAGGAGAGGAGTGTTGCTATCTGGAAGAAGCAGCCAGGAAAGTCTCACTAAAGGGAAAATGAGTCTTGTGGGTGTCTGCGGGAAGAGTGCTCTAAGCAGAGGGAACAGCCTGAGCAAAGGCCTTGAGACAGGTGTGTGGGTGCCATGTTTATGGAATGGAGCTGTCAGATCCGAGGGAATGGAGCAGAGGGGCAGAGGGAGGAGCTGAGGTGTGGGTGGGCGTGTTCGGAGTGTGCAGGCTGCTGCCCTTAGCTCTGAGTGAGACATAAGGCACTGGAGGGGTTCTGTGCAGAGGGGAGACACAGTCTGGTGTATAGAGCACCCCTTTGTCTGCTGGTTGAAGAATGGACTCAAAGAGTGGGGGCCAGGGCAGAAGCAGGGAGGCTGGTGAGGAGGGGTGGGGTGGTCATTTGGATGGAGTGGTGGATTCCCAGTGAGAAAGCCTGGCCAGACACTCGGAGTCTGAGGAGAAGGGGGAGCAGGGGTGGGTAGAGGGTGACATGGGCTATGGTTCTGGGCCTGTGGGGCTCTAAGGGGCTGGGGAGTGCCTGGAAAGAACAATCTACCATCCCCCTTGGTTCACATATGCAGGATATGCCTGGAATCGATGCTGTTGTCATAAAGATGACATTTCTGATGGAAGGCTGCTGATGGACTCTCTATTTTGAATGCACGCATACTTTCATTCAGTGGACTCTGACCACCGTCCTGTTGGTGGTGGGGATGGATTGGGGGTGGTGCCAACCCACTGCAGACATGGAGGTGGATTTTGGATTCAGACAGCCTGTTTGCAGGCCTGGCTCCACCACTTAGAAGCCATGACCTTGGGGAGGTCGTTTCATACCCCTAAGCCTCAGCTTATCCATCTGCAAAGTGGGATTTACAGGACCTACCTTTATTGCGTGATCAGTAATGTGGGTAGAGCACTTCGTATGTAGGAGGTGTTTATAGTAGGTGCTCAGTAAATGCTTGCTCTCACCTCATTTTCTGGCTCCCACCTTGAGCCCCCTAAAAGCTGGTTTCTCAGAGATATAGACCAATGGAACAGAACAGAGTCCTCAGAAATAATACCGCACATCTACAGCCATCTGATCTTTGACAAACCTGAGAGAAACAAGAAATGGGGAAAGGATTCCCTATTTAATAAATGGTGCTGGGAAAATTGGCTAGCCATAAGTAGAAAGCTGAAACTGGATCCTTTCCTTACCCCTTATACGAAGATTAATTCAAGATGGATTAGAGACTTAAATGTTAGACCTAATACCATAAAAACCCTAGAAGAAAATCTAGGTAGTACCATTCAGGACATAGGCATGGGCAAGGACTTCATGTCTAAAACACCAAAAGCAAC
>NW_016814045.1:4763079-4778446 GCF_001698545.2 Rhinopithecus bieti | reverse complement strand
GATATACATGATATAAATGATGAATTGATGGGTGCTGACGAGTTGATGGGTGCAGCACACCAACATGGCATAAGTATACATATGTAACAAACCTGCACGTTATGCACATGTACCCTAGAACTTAAAGTATAATAATAAAAAAAAAAAAAAAAAAAAAGCTGGTTTCTATGCTTGTTTTACACTGGCTTGCTGTGCGATCTTGGGGAAACTATTTGTCTCTTAGGTCCATTGCTCTCCTGAGAAATGGGGATAAGTCCAGGATTGAGAATACCTGCTCAGAGGGCTCGGATCAGGAAGTGTGGCCGTGTTATATTGATTGAGCCATTGATGAGATCTCTGCATGCAGTAGGTGCTCAATCAGTATTCTCCTTGAGGATAGATCACTGCTGCTGGCAGGAGGGGGCAGGCCTGGGACAGCGCCTCCTGGTTCTAGCCTTGGGCCCCTCCTCAGCCACCACCGTGATAGAGCACTGACCTTCAGAGCTGTTGGCCCGCCACCCTCTGCCTTCTGCCTCCATTGTCCCTGTGTGCCCTTCTGCCACCCTCAGGGCTCAGCCTTGCTCTGCTCTTCTCTGTTGACCCTCTTTCCCCTGGTGAACCCATCTAGTGTCACAGATTTAAACGCTGTCTCTACGCCGATGATGCCACAATTCACGTCTCTGGCTAGGCTCTCCCCCCCGACTACAGACTCCTCTTTCCAGCTGCCTTCCTGACATTTCCGCTTTGCTGTCTAATAGAACAAACTCTCAGAATTAATAAAATGAGACTGTAGATATTTACCCCCCAATTGGCCTGTCTTCCTGAGGCGGGTGTCGAGGGAGTCTCCAAAGTTGCATCTGGGAGAACTTGCCTGTCTCACGCCCATATACAGCCCATTGGCAAGTCCTGTTGACTTGACCCTCAAAATACACCCAGGGCCTGGTCACTGCCTGCCACTGCCACCTGCACCCCTGACCTGTGTCCAGGCACTGGCAGCCCCTGCCTGGCCTCCTGCCTGTTCTCTCTGCCTGCCATGGTCTGGCCCACCAGTGCAACCCCACAGCCCTTACATCCAAGCCAGATCAGTGTCCCCTTCCACTCCATACCCTCCAATAGCTCCTAATTTCCTTTCAGAATAAAACAGAGCCTTGCAAAGATACTTAACTTGGCTGGACACAAACCTAGAACAAGACAGAAACTGGGCCTGCCCCTTGGACCTTACAGTGCAGGGAGGCTGATAGCGAGGAGGTAAACAGCAGCGTGCACAGAGTTTCAGGTTGTGGTGGTTCTGTGATGACTGTGCTGACTTGGGTGGACAGGGGAGTTAGGGAAGGCCTCTCCGAGGGGTAACATTTAGATAACAAAGAGATTCAGAACTGAAAGAGCCTCTTAAAACATCTACTTTAAAAGGTCTTCTTGGCCGGGCGTGACGGCTCACGCCTGTAATCCCAACACTTTGGGAAGCCGAGTCGGGCAGATCACTTGAGGTCAGGCGTTTGAGACCAGCCTGGCCAACATGGTGAAACCCCGTCTCTACTAAAATACAAAATTAGCTGGGTGTGGCAGTGGGCGCCCGTAATTCTAGCTACTCAGGAGGTTGAGGCACAAGAATTGCCTGAGCCTGGGAGGCGAAGGTTGCAGTGAGCGGAGATTGCACCACTGCACTCCAGCCTGGGTGACGAAGCAAGTCTCTGTCTCAAAATAAATAAATAAATAAATAAATAAATAAATAAATAAATAATAAAAGGTTTTCTTGTTACATTTATACATGGAAGCAAGAGAAGCCCAGAGAGGTGAAGTGACCTGGCTAAGGTCACATAGTATATTACCTACAGAGCTGGAATTCCAGGCAGGCCTCTTGATAACCTAGTTTGGGATTTCAGGGTTGCCAGCCTGGAGCTGCAATTCCTAACAGCAATGCCTGGAAATGCTATGAGCTATTAATCTCCTCTTACATATAAAATTGCAAAATGTATCATATTAATCATGACCTTTCTCTTTTGGCTTTCAGGACACATCTGCCTGGCTTTCCTCTTACTTCACTGGTTTCCCATCCCAGTCTTTGCTGGTCCTTCCTAATCTGCCAACCTCTTACCATTGAAGAGCCTGGGGCTTGGGACTCAATGCTCTTTTCTTCCCTCTTTACACATACACACTCCCTGGGAGAGCTCATGTCATTTTGTGGATTTCCGTGCCAATGACTCCAAAATTCTATCTCCTGCCAAGATCTCTCTTTTGAACGCCAGCATCAAACATCCAGTTGCCTACTTTGGTGCTACTCGAAGTGTGGTTCTCAGTCTGGCAGCATTGGCATCACTTGGGAAGCTGTTGGAAATGCAGAACCTTGGGCCCCATTTTGGGCCTATTGAATCATTTTGGGCCTATTGCCACTCAGGGGTGCAGGGGTGGGCGTGGCACCCATCCATCTGGTTTAACAAGCCCTCCAGGGGACTGAATAGATGCTGGAGTTTAGGAAGCATTTTATTCCTTGCCCTCTCCACTTGGATATCTCCCAGGCAGCTCAAACTTCACAAATCCAAACCTAAGTTTCTGATATTTCCTCACTCTACCAGCCTTCTCCATCTAAGTCAGTGGTGACTCCATCTGGTTATCTGCTCAGACCAATAACCCTGCAGTCATTCTGGAGTCTCTGTCTCACCTCAACTTTGGTCTGTCAACAAATCCCACTGGCTCCATTTTCACAACACTCGCAGAACCACATCCTTCTCAACACCTGCACTGGCACTACTCTGGCTGGAGCTGCAGCATCTCCCACTAGATTCTTACAGAAGCCTCTTGGGCGCTCTTCACACTCTGCCCTTGGCCCTGACAGTCTACCCCAGCACAGCAGCCAGAGGGGTTAAAATGCCATCAGCTCTTGTCTCTGCCCCAAGCTCTCCAGTGGCTCCCCTTCTCCTGCAGCATAAAAGCCACAACCCTTATCTTGATGCACAGCCACACCCCGCCCCGCCGCCACTGCCATCTCTCTGACCTCTCCTCTCCCCTTAGCAATCTGTCCCTGGCCTTTTAGCTCATTCTGGAACATTCTGGAACACATCCAGGCACATTCCACTGCACTGGCTGATTCTTCATTTTCCATCCTGGAAAGCCTCTGCGTTTCTTTTGCCTCCTGCTTGGGTCTGCCACAGGCCTCTGCACTGGCTGATTCTTCTCCCTGAAAAGCTTTCCTCCCAGACATCTGCATATCCAGTCCCCAACTTCAGGTCTTACTCAAAGCCACTTCTCGGTGAGGTCCCCGACCACCTCAGCCACTTAATTTTTTAAAATTTGCTCCTATGACTAGCTGCCCTGCTCCTTTTCCTCCTCCATGACTAGCTGCNCTGCATGCAGTAGGTGCTCAATCAGTATTCTCCTTGAGGATAGATCACTGCTGCTGGCAGGAGGGGGCAGGCCTGGGACAGCGCCTCCTGGTTCTAGCCTTGGGCCCCTCCTCAGCCACCACCGTGATAGAGCACTGACCTTCAGAGCTGTTGGCCCGCCACCCTCTGCCTTCTGCCTCCATTGTCCCTGTGTGCCCTTCTGCCACCCTCAGGGCTCAGCCTTGCTCTGCTCTTCTCTGTTGACCCTCTTTCCCCTGGTGAACCCATCTAGTGTCACAGATTTAAACGCTGTCTCTACGCCGATGATGCCACAATTCACGTCTCTGGCTAGGCTCTCCCCCCCGACTACAGACTCCTCTTTCCAGCTGCCTTCCTGACATTTCCGCTTTGCTGTCTAATAGAACAAACTCTCAGAATTAATAAAATGAGACTGTAGATATTTACCCCCCAATTGGCCTGTCTTCCTGAGGCGGGTGTCGAGGGAGTCTCCAAAGTTGCATCTGGGAGAACTTGCCTGTCTCACGCCCATATACAGCCCATTGGCAAGTCCTGTTGACTTGACCCTCAAAATACACCCAGGGCCTGGTCACTGCCTGCCACTGCCACCTGCACCCCCTGACCTGTGTCCAGGCACTGGCAGCCCCTGCCTGGCCTCCTGCCTGTTCTCTCTGCCTGCCATGGTCTGGCCCACCAGTGCAACCCCACAGCCCTTACATCCAAGCCAGATCAGTGTCCCCTTCCACTCCATACCCTCCAATAGCTCCTAATTTCCTTTCAGAATAAAAACAGAGCCTTGCAAAGATACTTAACTTGGCTGGACACAAACCTAGAACAAGACAGAAACTGGGCCTGCCCCCTTGGACCTTACAGTGCAGGGAGGCTGATAGCGAGGAGGTAAACAGCAGCGTGCACAGAGTTTCAGGTTGTGGTGGTTCTGTGATGACTGTGCTGACTTGGGTGGACAGGGGAGTTAGGGAAGGCCTCTCCGAGGGGGTAACATTTAGATAACAAAGAGATTCAGAACTGAAAGAGCCTCTTAAAACATCTACTTTAAAAGGTCTTCTTGGCCGGGCGTGACGGCTCACGCCTGTAATCCCAACACTTTGGGAAGCCGAGTCGGGCAGATCACTTGAGGTCAGGCGTTTGAGACCAGCCTGGCCAACATGGTGAAACCCCGTCTCTACTAAAAATACAAAAATTAGCTGGGTGTGGCAGTGGGCGCCCGTAATTCTAGCTACTCAGGAGGTTGAGGCACAAGAATTGCCTGAGCCTGGGAGGCGAAGGTTGCAGTGAGCGGAGATTGCACCACTGCACTCCAGCCTGGGTGACGAAGCAAGTCTCTGTCTCAAAAATAAATAAATAAATAAATAAATAAATAAATAAATAAATAATAAAAGGTTTTCTTGTTACATTTATACATGGAAGCAAGAGAAGCCCAGAGAGGTGAAGTGACCTGGCTAAGGTCACATAGTATATTACCTACAGAGCTGGAATTCCAGGCAGGCCTCTTGATAACCTAGTTTGGGATTTCAGGGTTGCCAGCCTGGAGCTGCAATTCCTAACAGCAATGCCTGGAAATGCTATGAGCTATTAATCTCCTCTTACATATAAAAATTGCAAAATGTATCATATTAATCATGACCTTTCTCTTTTTGGCTTTCAGGACACATCTGCCTGGCTTTCCTCTTACTTCACTGGTTTCCCATCCCAGTCTTTGCTGGTCCTTCCTAATCTGCCAACCTCTTACCATTGAAGAGCCTGGGGCTTGGGACTCAATGCTCTTTTCTTCCCTCTTTACACATACACACTCCCTGGGAGAGCTCATGTCATTTTGTGGATTTCCGTGCCAATGACTCCAAAATTCTATCTCCTGCCAAGATCTCTCTTTTGAACGCCAGCATCAAACATCCAGTTGCCTACTTTGGTGCTACTCGAAGTGTGGTTCTCAGTCTGGCAGCATTGGCATCACTTGGGAAGCTGTTGGAAATGCAGAACCTTGGGCCCCATTTTGGGCCTATTGAATCATTTTGGGCCTATTGCCACTCAGGGGTGCAGGGGTGGGCGTGGCACCCATCCATCTGGTTTAACAAGCCCTCCAGGGGACTGAATAGATGCTGGAGTTTAGGAAGCATTTTATTCCTTGCCCTCTCCACTTGGATATCTCCCAGGCAGCTCAAACTTCACAAATCCAAACCTAAGTTTCTGATATTTCCTCACTCTACCAGCCTTCTCCATCTAAGTCAGTGGTGACTCCATCTGGTTATCTGCTCAGACCAATAACCCTGCAGTCATTCTGGAGTCTCTGTCTCACCTCAACTTTGGTCTGTCAACAAATCCCACTGGCTCCATTTTCACAACACTCGCAGAACCACATCCTTCTCAACACCTGCACTGGCACTACTCTGGCTGGAGCTGCAGCATCTCCCACTAGATTCTTACAGAAGCCTCTTGGGCGCTCTTCACACTCTGCCCTTGGCCCTGACAGTCTACCCCAGCACAGCAGCCAGAGGGGTTAAAATGCCATCAGCTCTTGTCTCTGCCCCAAGCTCTCCAGTGGCTCCCCTTCTCCTGCAGCATAAAAGCCACAACCCTTATCTTGATGCACAGCCACACCCCGCCCCGCCGCCACTGCCATCTCTCTGACCTCTCCTCTCCCCTTAGCAATCTGTCCCTGGCCTTTTAGCTCATTCTGGAACATTCTGGAACACATCCAGGCACATTCCACTGCACTGGCTGATTCTTCATTTTCCATCCTGGAAAGCCTCTGCGTTTCTTTTGCCTCCTGCTTGGGTCTGCCACAGGCCTCTGCACTGGCTGATTCTTCTCCCTGAAAAGCTTTCCTCCCAGACATCTGCATATCCAGTCCCCAACTTCAGGTCTTACTCAAAGCCACTTCTCGGTGAGGTCCCCGACCACCTCAGCCACTTAATTTTTTAAAATTTGCTCCTATGACTAGCTGCCCTGCTCCTTTTCCTCCTCCATGACTAGCTGCTCTGCTCCTTTTCCTCCTCCATGACTAGCTGCCCTGCTCCTTTTCCTCATCCATGACTAGCTGCCCTGCTCATTTTCCTCATCTTCTGTGTCGTCCTTGTGTTTGGTAGAATGTCTGCTCGCTCTCGCCGTCTCCTCCTCCCCTGACCAGCGTCCTCCTCCCACTCCGGAAGGTCCCGAAGTTACCTCTTCTGGGCGCCAGGTGGCGCCCCATACCGCCCAAGCCCCTGGCCGCCTCCATCCTTGCTGGAGAGACCCTGAGAATGCCTGGGGAAGGCGCGATCCTCCCAACTCCCTTCCCTCTGCTCTCCGCCTGCTCAAAGGAGGATGTCTTTTCTGACCCCCAAAGCTGATGTTTCCTCTGAGACCCAGGAATTCACAATTCTTCCTCGAGGAGAAGGGAGGGAAATGGCCTCCTCCTGGTTCAATCCGTGCTCAAGCCCCAACCCACCCCCACGCGAGGGAACGCTGCGCAGGACCTGCTGCGTGCTGGGTGTGCGCTGGGTGCTTTTACATGGTTGTCCCACGGAACCCTCAGCACAGCGTTAGCGTTCCCACTTACAGATGAAGAAACTGAGGTTCAGAGAGGCCAGGTTGCTTGCCTGAGGTCACACAGCTGTTAAGTGCAGAACTGGAATTCTAGCCTGACTCAGAGCCGGGGCTCTTCCACTTATCAAATGTCCCCCCGCTAAGCAGAGCATGACCCCTGAGAAAAGGCAGAGCAAGAGGCTGGCCCATCTTTGGGCACAGTTTAGGAAGGGAGCTGACACTGGTTTATGCCGGCCTCTTTCATTTACCGCCCACATCCCTGGCGGTAAGGATGTGCAAAGGCATAGAGAGGTTGTGGCGCTTGCCCAGGGCCACGCAGCAGAGCCGCGCTGCTCCTCCCCATCTCCCGCCTCTGTTGGCTCGCCCTGGGGTAAGGAGGCAGAGACTCTGCAACTCCTGCCAAAGGAGGCTGCTTCTCTACGAAGGATTCTTCAAAAGCCTTGCAAGGAAGCGCCAGGGGGCGGCAGTGAAGCCTGGAGGAGAATCTTTTGGGGGAAAAAGATACAAGATTTGAGGCGAGAATCCTAATTACAGGAGGACTAATAGCTTGTCAATCCATGTGGCGTTGGTGGGACATGGCTTGATTCCAGGGGCATCTGGGGTTTTCCAAGGGTCTCTCTTGCCCGCTCGCCTGGGTATTCATTTTCCCTCCCCTCTTGTAGGCAGAAGCAAAGGCTTGAGAGCCTTGATTCAGATGCGCGTTTTTCTGTTCCCCAACCCCAGCTGAGCCTGGCCTGGGGACAGGGCAGGAAGACAGAGGACAGGCAGGAAGGTCCTCTGTGGCTGGGGAGGACTCAGAGCTGAGCGGCCTCAAGCGTGGGCCCCATTAGCTCCCCCTGTCTGTGGCAAATCATCCTGGACACCGAAGGCAGCCGGGAAGGGGAGGTCCACCCCTGACCAGTTGGGAACGTCCCTGTGAGGGGGTGGGCATGTCCCTGTGAGAGGGTGGGCCTGCTGTCACCAAAGCAGCTGGCAGTATTGACCTGCGTGTGCAGATACCATCTGGGGCTGTTGTCAGCGCTACTCTTTCCCCTGGTCAGGACTGGCGCAGGTCTCTAGTGGGGGCAGCAGAGGGCCTTGGGGAACCCAGAGGCCCCTGGGAGAGAAGCCCTAGGGGACCTGGGAGTCTCGACTCCAGTGGATGGCATCTGGAGGGGAGGAGATTTGAGGGGTTGTGCCCCCATCACAGAGAGCCTTTCCTGGCCTCCGTTCATGATAAGCAATGACAAATACATAAGCCAGCAGTCTGGGGTCTGGCAGCTCCGTGCTGGGGAAGACAGCTTCCCTTCTGTGCAGGAGACAATTCTGTGTGTTTCTAAAATTCCATCTGGGAAAGCCCTTGTGTTTCTTTTGCCTCCTGCTTGGGTCTGGAGCGGCTTTCAAAAAACCTTTGAAGTGGAGAATGGCAGAGATCAGTCACCACGGCTCAGAATTGCCCTCAGTTCCTGAAGTCCCTTCTTGGGTCACTGGCACCATGTGTGTGGACAGCAGCTGCACCTTCAGCCTTTCCTGAGCACCTACTATGTGCCAGGCATGGTGCTTGGGCTCTCACACGCATTCTTTAGTTTCCTGCCCACAGCTGCCCTGGGAGGTAGGAATTCTAACACCCATTTCACAGATGACATATCTGCCTATCTAGGGGGCTGGGCAGTTAGGACAACAACCCCTACACACTGGAAGCTCTCTCTTGTACCAGACGAGGCAGTTTCGCAGCCATTGTTTTGTGGAGCTGAGTGATTGTCTCCATTCATAGAGGAGGGAATAGAAGCTCAGAGAAGGAAGTCATCTGGTTGGAGTCACCTGACCAAGTTCACACACTGAGTCATCGACAATCTGTACTTAAGCCTCGTACCCTTATTCCTAACCCAGTGTTCCCTCCACTGTCCCGTGCTGACAGCTGTTATCAGTTGCTTATGTCCTGGTGTGACTGCAGAAGGAGGTAGCTTTGGAGATGCTCTTATCTGCACCCCACACTCATCAGAAAGTCTCCCTCTGAGCCTCAGTTTCTGGACCTGGAAGATGAGGGTGATGCTGTACTCTGGAATTAGACCTTTAAGACACAGTCATGCAATCTGTTTCTTTCCTCCCATCCCTCCGCACCAGGCATTTCCCTGTGGATCGCGAGGCTGTGATTGCTCCCTTGGGGTACAATTGTTTCCCAGCAGATTCCCCCACCCCGGTCTTGATGTTCTCACCTGTGCTGTGCCCATTCACACCCTCTGCCTAGAGTACCCTTCCTCTTTCCCTGGATCCTCTCTCTCCTTTGTTTTGAAACATACAGTGGCTCCAAGTTAGGCAGTAAGACCCTTTCATCTGCCCTCCCCCAAGTCCTGATGGACGCCCCTGGCCTCCAGGGACATAACACACTTGACGCCGTACTCATCTGTACGTCCCAGCCCAAATGCTGCCTTTTTGGAGAATCTTCCCTGGTTCCCTGGCCCACCCTGGGTGGAAGTCATTGGAGCCATATTACCGAGTTCATTGCCCTTGTTCACTGGCGCACAGTAGGAACAATGAATGCATGTTGCTCGGAGCACTCAGCACATTGAATGATCGGTGCTGCCCACTTGGCTGCCTAATGCATCCATCCATCCATCCATCCATCCATCCATCCATCCATTTATTCACTAAGTAAATATTGATTGAGCCTTACAACGTATCAGGTCCTGCCTCTAACATTTTTTCCTGACATGGAGGGGAAGGACTGTGCCTAAATCTCTGTATCCTTCAAGTTTGCATCTGGCCCCTCACAATGGTCAGGGACTGTTTACCTAATAGTCACCAGGGACTCAGTCCTGCTTTTTGCTGGTGGAGCCCAGCTACCCCGGCCCCCACTCCCTGCCCACCCCCTCACCCCAGGCCCAGCCTGGTGCAGGGAGATGGGATGGGCCATGTTGCCAACTGTTCAGCACTTGCCTGCCTTGCCCACCTCAGCCCCAGCCCCATGGAGTAAGGTTAATTTCCTTCTGCAAAATTCACATTGTTTCTAGAGAATCTGGTCTGTTGGTTGCTGTTTTTCAGGTTTAGGGTTAATTCATTTCACTCATATGTCTGTGTGTGCATTTGGTGCCCTTAGTAGATGCTGTGTGCTTGGGATGTGGTGGGGATGGGTGCTGGTGCTGGGGATGTGGAGGTGAAGGTGGCTCAGAGAGGAGGGCATTAGGGCCAGGCCTGAATGCTGATGCCACCCTCCAGGGGGAGGGGGCAGACTTTCTAGGGAGGGACCAGCAAAGGCCCAAGATGGGACCCACCTCAGTCTAACTGAGCACCTGGAGAAAGGCCAGTGTGCCAGGGTGGGGTGGGGAAGAATGGGGGACCCAGGCATCCCAGCTAGCACCTCTGGCCTGCCTGAGACTCCTCCTTTCTGCTCCTGCAGGCCTTGGACCCAGGGCTGGCTGGTTGCTGACCAACTCCATCAGGTCCTGGCTGTCCGGGACCTCTCTAAGGGTGGAGCAGGTCCTTGCGGAGGAGTCCCTTGGCCTGCTGAGTTGCTGTCTTAGCCTGTCCAATCATTCACTCTTCTGACCTTGACGTAGGACTTGGCCAGGAGGTCCCTGCATGAACAGTGCCCCTGCCTGCGGCTCACCTTGTCAGAATCCTCAGGCACTACTTGCACCCTGTCCCTTACAGCCCCCTACATCTGTGTCTGGGGAGGAGTGAGCGTCTGTCTCCCAGAGTGGTGAGCTTAGGCAGCTGGGCTAGCATGAGATTGATGTGTATGTCAGGGGCGAAGGAGGGAACAGATGTTTTCTGAACAGCAAATCCATAGATGTGTGAGGTGGGAGTGGAGGGCAGGAGGACAGAATGATTTTGCATTTCAGAGTCAGCCTGCGGCATGATAGATGGAGAGGCTCAGTGGGGCTGGCGAGGCACGGGGTGGGCTTGTGGCCAGCGCTGACCTCAGTGCTGCAGACTGCAGGCCTGGATGGAGGAAAGGAGATTTTCTGTCTGACCCTCATGCATGGCTAGAGCTCCCCTTGGAGGGCTGGGGGCCAAACGTGCAACACTTGCTCAGAAACTCCAAACATGAACCCTGCAAATTAACCTTGAGCTCCCCTCGAGTGGAGCAGCTCCCCTGCCAGAAGTGCGTGCACTGCAGCGTTGTGTGTCAATACAGCCAGGCCTGCAGTGAGATCATTCAATCATGCCTTCAGAGCCCAGACCCCAGGCATGGTGAGTACCCCATGCTGCAGTTTATGACAGGTACCAAGGCCACCTTCTGGATCACATATTAAAATTTTTCCCCCAAACCAGTGTTCCTAGCAGATTCCTTACTGGGACTTGTAGGGGGCAATATGATTATGGCCAGAAACACACACACACACGCGCGCGCGCGCCTTTTGGAGTTAGAGAGATGAAACTGAAATTCTGACTTTAACACTTATTGTTATGCGATCCTGAGAATCTCCACAGCTCTGAGCCTCAGTGTCCCCAGTTGTCATAATGGCCAAGATTCACTGCGAGTGTGGGCTGTTGTGAGGATGAGAGGATGAGATGCCATGATTTCTTTTTTCTTTCTTTCTTTCTTTTTTTTTTTTTTTGAGATGGAATTTCGCTCTTGTTGCCCAGGCTGGAGTGCAGTGTCGCAATCTCAGCTCACTGCAACCTCTGTCTCCTGGGTTCAAGTGATTCTCCTGCCTCAGCCTCCCAAGTAGCTGGGATTACAGGCATGTGCCACCACGCCCGGCTAATTCTGTATTTTTAGTAGAGACAGGGTTTCTCCATGTTGGTCAGGCTGGTTTTGAACTCCTGACCTCAGGTGATCCATCTGCCTCAGGCTCCCAAAGTGCTGGGATTACAGGCGTGAGTCACCGCACCTAGTGAGATGCCATGATTTCTATAAAGCAAGTCAGGCTGGGGTAGCCCTGGGAGGTGGTTCACCTGACCTTTGGTGATGGAGGTGGCTGTGTGTGCCTGGGAGACGCTGGCTACCAGCTGTGATTAATAGACTGCTTGAGAAGTTGCTAGGCCGAATAGTCTCAGTGCCCAGGCCACACGCTACCTTGAAGACCTCTTTGGCTGCATTCTTATCTTCCAATGCCATCTCTGTCACTTCATCTCTGAATTCCCAGAGGTGGGAATTCCCTACTTGCTTCTCTGCAAAGCAGGAGCAGGAGGAAGAGGGGTCCAGGTTCCCAGTCCTGACATCTATGAGATTAGTTCAGGCCTGGCGCTGGGGGATGAAGGCTTTTTAGTTAAAAGTTTTGACATTTACTAGAGAGACAGGTCATCTGATATTCTCATGCTGCTGATACGTTTCTTTGGGGCCCCTGGAGCTTTGGGATCAAGGGGAGCCCCAAGCTCCTCTCCTCCTCAGCCCCGTCCCTCGAAGCAAGAGCAGTTCCCCAGTCTGGGCCCTGGTGGGGCTGAGAGAGTAGAGGTAGACAGGGAGTCCCACCTTGGCTGCTACAAGCCTCAGCCTTTTAATTTGTCACCCAGGGAGAGCTAAATGCCACAGGTTGGCTCAAAACAGATCTTACAAGGGCTATCTTCAAGCCAAACAAAGCCATTGTGAGCTTTGCCAGATGCCAGGGGGTCACCCATGAGCCACCTCAGGCACCCCGCATCTGTGGGGTCAGCCAGGGTCCTAAGCAGTGGCCGGTGGCCCTGGAGCCTTGTTGTTCCCTGGGACTGGCCCTGTCCTTAGCTCCATGCCAGCACAGCTGGGCACTGGGAAGCATCAGCTCTGGGACCCAGGGCAGCCTGGGACATTCTCACCCCGGCATCATAGGTGTGGGGTCAGGCAAACCAGGGTGCTGGTCCTGGTGAGGGAAGCCCCTGGGGCTTGTGGGCAGAGGACATCTCACTGAAAGAGCCCAAGACACAGAGGGAACTCTCCAGGTTACCAAATGCATTATTTATTTGTTTTTCCTCACGTTGTTCAGGGCCAAGAACAGCTTTGTCCCAGGTTGTGTATTTTGAGAGCCACTGGGTGAACGGCAAGGGGCTGTGGAGAACTGCCAGAGACATAGCTCCTGTTCCCAACAGCAGAGGGCTCCCTGCGAAGTCCAAGACAAGAAGAGAAAAAATGCGTGGGAGGGATGCATCGACAGAGCCATGGCTCCTACTGGCCCCCAGGAAGGACACGGGTGCTGGCCCCACTGAACACCGGCCAGGGCTACTGCTGCAGGCACAGTCCCCTCTCCCCGTCCCTGCCTGTCTGTGTCACCAGCTCTCACACTTGCCAGGCCTCAGGTGCCCGCTCTCAGCTCAGTTGCAAGGGAGCCTGGGAAGTGAGCATCTGGCCTTCTGGGCTTCTTGAGAGGGCACGGATCCTGCTGCCCACCCAGACTCCTAAGCTGAGGGGATTTCTCAGACCTAGGAGGGGTTTGTAAATGCTGAAGTAGCCCATCCCAATCCCCCCCAAAAGACAAATGTCACAACACGCAACTCGTGTGGCAGCCTCACTGCAGCAGTCACCCAGCCTCAGGCCGTGGCCCTGACAGCTCCAGCTTCTACTGCTTCTGGGGCAGCACTTGGGCAATGAGACCTGGGGGCCAGGTCCCTGGGGCCCCAAGGTCAGCAGCCTCTTCTCCACACCTGGTCACCCTTGGAGTAATGTCCCTGCCCCTGGTCCAGCAGAGGTATTAGCTGGGATTATGGAACTCCTTGTCAACTTCAAAGAGTCAACCCAGACCATTCCTCCTAGTGGCACATACTCCTTCCTAGTCGGTGTCCAGGCGTACTGGCTGGAGCAGTGACACCTGCTCATGATATGCCTTCCCCACCCCCACTAGAAAGCTAGCACACTCTCATTGGAAAAGCCAAGATACTGGAGTCTACAAGTCCTGGATTGAATTCAGCCTTAGCACCTAGCAGCTGGGGAGCCTTGGACAAATTACTGAATATTTCTGAGCTTCAATTTCCCTGTTTGCTGGGTGCAGATGCTCCTACCTGGATGACAGGGTTAGTGCAAGGGTTGAAGGCAGTAATGACTACAGCATGCTTAGCATAGGCCTGGCATGCATACAGTTGTTCTACACAGTAGCTACAGGCGTGATCATATCCCTTTTCTGCTTCAAACCTTCCAGCACCTTCCAGCACCTTCCTAACTCCTTCCAAGGCCCTGCAGGGTCTGGTTACAGCCTCCTCTCCAACCTAACCCCACACCACTCACCTCATTGCTCAGTATACTTTGGGCCTCTTTAGTTTCGCTAAGCCCAGTGAGGTTGCTCCCACTCGGGGTTCTGCCTTGCCTGCAATGCCCATCCCCCAGGTCACTGCTCGATGGCTCTGTCTTGTCGCTGTCTCACCTCACTTGCTGGGTCCAAAACCGCATCATCTGCCCAGTCCCCATCCCACTTAATCTCTAAGCGTCATGTTTTACCGCCTTTCTAACACTTTGCACTCCTGAAATCGTCACAACAGCAGGTGGAATGAGGCACCCCGCTGCCTCTGGATTTTTGACTAAAGCTTGCAACCCGGGGATAATGAATGGGAAGTAGCTGGGCAGCCCTAGATTCTGAATAGAGCTGTCAGGTGCTTGTGAGACTTGCTGAGGGAAAGTGGGATTGATTTTGTGACCACCACCCCATTCCAGATATGTCAGTGAAAGCTACAAATTTCCAAGGAAATTGGTTGGAGTGCATTCAGAGGAGTAGATAGCACTGTGAATTTTTCTCCTTCCTTTCCATAGAGGGGTGCCCCCGCAGGTCACAGCCCAACGATGGGGAGCCAGAGATGAGGGTGCCCATGAGAAGGGGAGGCTGGCAGCTCACGCTGCAGCCCGGGGTCCTGAGCTGCACACGTGTAGTGCAGTCAGAGACCTGATGCTTGGTGACAGAGCTCTTGTGTTCTTGGGGCTTGGGGGTGTCTGTGAACACAGAGACTAGAGAATCCAGGAGGCAGCCTCAGGCACCAACTAGAGAGAGGGTAGCAGCACACTGCACATGTGTCCCTGTGGGAGCACAAGGGTTTGTGACTTTCCTGCGGCCACGTGGGCTCTGAAGAAGGTAAGCAGGTTTAAGGGGCTGGGGTGAGATGCCCTCCCCTCCGTACCCAGAGGACTGCTGCTGAGACCAGAGGACCGGAGCAGAAGGAGGCTCTGAATGTGGTGGCTGGGGAAACGGGATGTTCATCAAAATTCAGCTCATGAGGGCATCCATCTGCGATAGACTGGGAGACAGCCCTCTCTGCCACAGTGCCCCAGGGAAGAGCCTGCATCTGGATGACCATGTGCCATGCTGGAGCACATTCCAGTCAACCCATGTTGGCCAACAGAAAGTCTCCAACAGGCCCAGCTAAAACAAAAGACCCTGCCTCTACTCTGCCAATCCTCCTCCTGCCCTGGGCCAGGAGAAGGATGGTGAGGAATGAAAGGAGAGTGAGGAAGTTGGCTGCACCTTTCTCCCCTCCTTCCCCACCCCTCCCATCTCCTCCCCTCTCCTCCCTTCTCCTCTCCCCCACTCTCCTCTCCTCCCCTCCACACAAGAACTGAGGCACCAAGACAGGTCTGAGCTCAGGGGCAGGCGAAAAGTTTAAACTGCATGTGAGGTTGACTTTTTTTA
>NW_016814045.1:4736810-4762525 GCF_001698545.2 Rhinopithecus bieti | reverse complement strand
TTTTTAGTAGAGACGGGGTTTCACCGTGGTCTCAATCTCCTGACCTTGTGATCCGCCCCGCTCGGCCTCCCAAAGTGCTGGGATTACAGGCGTGAGCCCCCGCTCCCGGCCAAGGTTGACATTTTAATTGGATGGGACTTTCCAATGCTTGAAAACTGAAATTATTATTGTAATGAGAACCAAAGTGATCAGAAATCTAGGGGAATAGCAAGAGATGTTGTAAAATGATTGTAAAGTGGAGAGGAAGGAATATGAGAGAATACAGTTAAAGACAGAGTTTGGAGAAATGAAGATGTTTGTTGTTTGTACCCCATCGTCAATCAGTCAATTGGTTACCTTCTGCTTCACTTATTTGTTAATTCATTTCCTTCCTCCCCACCTCCACTTGTCTCTAAGCTCAGCAAGATCAGGGACTGTTTCTTTTTCAAGGTTTTTGCTGTATCTCCTGCACCTAGAATGGCTACTAGAGACTGGCACATAGTAGATGCTCAATAAATATGGTTTGGATGAGTCAAAGAACAACAAAGTAGGGGCTCAAATATTGTTGATTTATGGGTATGACCTATTTTATTACGTTGTTTGAATCTCTTGTTTTGTACTTGAGGAATGAGTTTGCCCTGGTTAAAGTAGCCCAGAAAACCCGGGCCTGGGAGCTGAGAGGCTGACCAGGGGATGGATTGCCCAGGCCAAGGCATTAGGCCAGGGCCCCTATTTCCCAGACACGGGGCCATTGGAGGCAGGGAGCATAGAGCCTCAGGGAGTCGGTTCCTTGGGGCTGGCTGATGGAGTGAAGGCTGGGCCTGGCCTCAGTTCTGGGACACAGGTAGGGCTGAGCTCCTGCTGATAATAGATTTGGAAGGGCTGGAGGCTCAGGACCCCCAGTGTGAGTCCTCCCATTGTCCAAATGAGAACCTTTCCTGGGTACTTCCCGCACTTGACATCACGTGCGTTAGTCTGCAGGCCACCAGAAGGGGGCGGCGCGTCGCCACCATTTTGCAGAGCCTTGCTAAGCCCGTTTGGAGTTCAGCCCGTTTGGAGTTCAACCCCTCCCGCCATCCTCACAACCCCTTTTCGTCCCACACTTCTTCACCTTCAGGAAGCACTTTTCACATGGGTTTCGTTTAAGGGGAGAGGTTGGGGAAAGGAGGGTGTATTTGTCTCTTAGGCCGCCATAACAAAGTACCACAGACCGGGTGGTTTAAGACACGGATCCCCAGGCAGGGCGCGGTGGCTCATACCCGTAATCCCAGCACTTTGAGAGGCCGAGGTGGGCGGATCACTTGAGGTCGGGAATTCAAGACCAGCCTGACCAACATGGAGAAACCTTGTCTCTACTTAAAATACAAAAATTAGCCGGGCATGGTGGCGGGAGCCTGTAATCCCAGCTACTCGGGAGGCTGAGGCAGGAGAATCGCTTGAACCCGGGAGGCGGAGGATGAAGAGCCAAGATCGCACCACTGCACTCCAGCCTGAGCAACAAGAGCGAAACTCCGTCTCAAAAAAAAAAAAGACAGGGGTCCCCAATCCCTGGGCCACGGATGGGTCTGTGGCCTGTTAGGACCCGGCTGCACAGCAGGAGGTGAGCTGGCGAGCTAGCATTACAGCCAGAGCTCCGCCTCCGGTCAGATCAGCCGCCGCCTTGGATTCTCACGGCAGCACGAACCCTATCGTGAACTGCGCATGCGAGGGATCTAGGTTGCTCACTCCTTATGAGAATCGAACTAATGCTAATGCCTGATGATCGCAGGCGGAACAGTTTCATCCTGAAACGATCTCCCACCCTACACACCCTGCCCACGGAAAAATTGTCTTCCACTAAACCAAAACCGGTTTCTGGTGCCAAAAATGTTGGAGACCGCTGGTTTAAAGCAACAGCTACTTATCCCGTCCCAGCTCTGGAGGCTGGGTGTCAGCAGAGCTGTGTCAGCAGAGCTGTGTCAGCAGGGCTGTGCTCCCTCCGAAGGCTCCAGGAAGAACCCTTCCTAGGCTTCCCTGGCTTCTGGTGGCCCCAGGCACTCGTTAGCCTGGCGCCGTATCCCTCTAACCTCTGCCTCTCTTTGCACACGGCCTTCTTCACTGCCTCTCTAGATGCCTTTTTTTAAAAAAAATTATTATTATTTATTTATTTATTGATTTTTTTGAGACAGAGTCTCGCTCTTGTCACCTAGGCTGGAGTGCAGTGGTGCAATCTCAGCTCACTGCAACCTCCGCCTCCCGGGTTCAAGCAATTCTCCTGCCTCAGCCTCCCCAGTAGCTGGGATTACAGGTGCGCACCACCATGCCCAGCTAATTTTTGTGTTTTCAGTAGAGACGGGGTTTCACCATGTTGGCCAGGCTGGTCTCGAACTCCTAACCTCAAGTGATCTGCCCACCTTAGCCTCCCAAAGTGCTGGGATTACAAGCGTGAGCCACTAGCCACGGCCTGTATCCACTCTTTTTATAAGGACATCAGTCGCTAGATTTCTGGTAGACCCCAAATCCAAGATGATTTCATCTTGAGACCCATAATTGAATTAAACTTGCAAAGATGCTATTTCTGAAAAGGGTCACATTTGAAGGTTCTGAGTGAACATGAATTTGGGAAGGACGTGGCTCCACCCATCACAGATGGAATCTTGATTGAGAACACATTTTGCTCCAGGGACCGTGCAAAGCACCTTCATCCTTGACCAACTGGAAGGGAAGCAGTATTATTTCCAGTTTTGTTTTTTTTCTAGACAAGGAAAGTGAGGCTCAGAGGGATTCAATGACTTGCTGCAAGTCACACGGCTGCTTAGCAGGGGACCTGGGATTGGAACTCAGGACTAGCAGACTCCACACCTGTCTATACTGGCTTATGAGCAGCTTGAGGACAGAGGTTTTGGTCTTCATCTTTCCATCTCTCTTCTCTCATTTCTGGGCCTAGTGCTCTGCACACTGATAGCTTTGAAAATGGATAAAAAGAAGGGAACAAGTCTGGGTGTGGTGGCTCATACTTGTAATCCCAGCACTTTGGGAGTCTGAGGCGGGAGGATTACTCAAGCCTAGGAATTTCAAACCAGCCTGTGCAACACAGTGAGACCCTGTCTCTACAAAAAATTTAAAAATTAGCTAGGCGTGGTAGCATGTGCTTGTGGCTCTAGCTACTTGGGAGGCTGAATGGCAGTCACTTGAGCCCACGAGTTTAGGGCTGCAGTGAGCTATGATTGTGCCAGTGCACTCCAGCCTGGGTGACAGAGCAAGATCAAGCCTCTAAAAAATAAATCAATGCATAAATAAAAATAAAAAAGAGGAGTACGACTGACCTGGAGAGACCCGAGTGCTGACCCTCTTGGCTGCTGGTGTGCTCACAGATCTCCCCCACACCACACTCTGTAGGGACAAATGGGAATGCCCTCTCTTACTACCTTGCTGCATCTGCTCCACTGAGATGTGTTTCAGCCCCTACAATCTTAGATCTACACTAGCCCTGGAAAGCAGGAAGGGCAGCCATAACCATGATAAAAATCTCAACCACAGCTGCCATTGATCAAATGTCTACTGGCCTACAGGGTCTAGGCTCTTTCTATGCCTAATGTCTCAGAATCTTCAGGGCAGCCCAGTTAGGTGACTCTTAGTATCCCCATTTTGCAGATGGGAGAATGGAGGCTCAGAGAGAAGAGTGTGACTTTGGGAGCTTGAAAGAAGTAGAGCTAGGATTCTGGTCTGAGTCTGGAGTTGGCATTCTTTCTGGGCCCTGTCTTGCTTTTTCTCCAGCTTCCCTGCCACGTCTTCTCAGTGTGACCAGTGATGGATATCTCTATCCCATAGCAGATTCCCTCACTAAACGGAGGAGGTGGAAGGATCCTGGAAGCAGAGCATACAGGCTGTCAGTCAAGAGGACACCTGCATCCTTGGGGAGGGCCCTCATGCCTCTTTGAGTTTTAAATGATTTAAGAGGGGGCAGAAGCCATTCCCTGGAGATCTAATTAATGCAAATGAATTTGCATCTCCTAAATTGGCTCACAAAAATCTTGACATGCTCCCAGTGGATTTGGGGTGAGTTCAGGGGGGCTGAATACCCAAAGAAGACTTTTAAATTAGTCAAGATGCTTTTGTTTTATTTCTCCAAAATTTAAACTGTTTTGGTTTTAAAAAATGGAGAGAATCCATTACATGGAACTAAGAAGTCCACGGATCAGACAGCTGTCAGGTATAGTTTGATCAGGACTTTGGCATCATTTTCTGTGATACGTAGCCCCTCCCCAGGCAAGTTTTGTTATCACGGCTAGTTTCCTCATGGTAGCACAATGGCTGTAGCAGCCCCAGCCCTTACTTTTGCAATAAACTCCTTCCAGAGGGAAAGAAAGCATCTCTTTCTCCATCCACCAAACCAGATTTCTGAGCTTAAATCTCATCGAACTAATTTAGGTCAAGTGCCTTTCCTGTACTAATGATGAAGGCCTAGAGAACCAATGGAATTAAGCTGCTGGGTTCAAGCCCATCAGAGCCTATTCCTGGAGCTGGGAGTGGGATGATTCCAACTCAACTGCTACAGGACAGGGAGAGGTCGGTGCATGTGTTGGAAGATACCTCAACATCCACCACAAGGCTCCCCAGAGGCAAGGGAAATGGAACTGATATTCTTAGAGCACCTGCTATGAATTAAACCCAATGTGTTTTGACAACATATTGCATGGTAAATAATTTTACTTCCATTTTTGAGATGAGTCAACGGAGACTGAGAAGTTTGTAGCTCATAACACTCTTGAAGTTAGTAAGTGGTGGACTATGGGTCCAAACATTGCTCTTGGCATCTTCTGAAGGGTTTCTGGCTCTGTTGCCTCTCTCTCCTTCTTCAGACCCCTCATCCCTCCTTGCAGTTGGAGAGCTGTGACTGGGGGATGCTGACATAGCGCTCTGAGCATTTCTAAAGGTGGACAGAATCCAGTGTTAACAGTGCCAGGAATTTGCAGAATATGCTAATTTTCCCTGGCACCATGACTCAATATTCTCCTCATCAGATTGTTTGGCAAAAGGTACCAAGAGGGCAAGAAGTTCATTAAGGTCCCATAACAACTAATTATGGGCCAAGAACAGCAGGAGCCAGGAGCCCTGAGTTCTAACTATCTCTTATCTCTGCTGCTTTAAAATGTTCCTTGTATCCTGGGCTAAAGTTTTTCTGTTTTTGGCACTGATGGATGCTGTGGGCACTTTCATTCAGGCTTCTTGGAAGGGGCTCATTTTGGCCAAGACACCTTCACCCCTGGTCTGATTTTGAGCTCCTTGGGGCCTTCCAGAAACTCATTCCAATCTAGCACACCTCCTTACCTGCCTCCTACCTGAAGGCTCCTGGCAAACCTTTGTGTCCTTCAGGGCTTTACATCTCATACCTGCCCTAGGAGAGGCAGGACTCATTTTCCCTGGGAGACAGAAGGGGCTCAGAGAGTTAAGCTTCTTGCCTAAGGTCATGCTACCTGATGACCGGAGATAGGCTGTGAACTTGGGTCCATTAGACACCAGTGTCCAACTGTGCTACTTCTGTGTGGGGCACTGGGAAGAGATTTGAAGGGAAGATGGCATGCCATCTGTGTTCTAAAGGATGAGGGAAAATTTAAGCTATTCAGTGATTCTCTCATTGATACAGGGCTTTTCAGATTAGTGTGTTATTGCCCATAGAAGCATTCATTCAGTTATCCAGCCATCTCTTCAACAGCTGTTTATGGAATACTTACTATGTGCTAGGCACTGAGGATACACTGATGAAAAAACACACAGTTTCCCTGCAGGGACCTTCCTTCCAGAGCTCTGAGAGCTCAGGAGGGTCCCCAGATCTAGACAATGTCCCCCATGACTGCAGCTCTCCATATAGAGCTCAGTAGGAATGTGCTATCTTCTCTATACCTTCTATAAGAAGGACAGAAAAGAAGGGAAGAAGGAAGTAAGAAAGAAGGACAGAAACCCTGTCTTTATAAAGGGCTATGCTCTCGTTATATAATGTCTCAGCAACAGTGAGAGATACACCAGATGTCAAATCATCATCCCCATTTGACAGACTAGGAAACTGAGGCTTGGTCAACTGATGTGATTGGTCTAAAATCACACAAATTAAGTGAGTGATGTTACCAGGATTCACTTTGGTCCCCAGACTCCTCAGTTACATTGCCCTTCATGCCAATCAGATGGCAAAGGGAGAAATGTCAGTTTCCTTCCTTCCTTCCTTCCTTCCTTCCTTCCTTCCTTCCTTCCTTCCTTCCTTTTTTCCCTTCCTTCCTTCTTTCCTTTCTCCCTCCCTCTTCCCCTCCCTCCTTCCCTCCCTTTCTTCCTTCCCTCCTTATAAGAGATATAGAGAAGGTGATGCATTCTCACTAGGCTCTGTGTGGAGAGTTGTAGAGTCATGGGGGACATGACTTTGCAACTAGACCTAGGGACCCTCCTGAGCTCCCAGAACTTTGAAACCAAGGTCCCCTACAGGGACGCTGTTAGCATGCGTACAAGTCATTGCAGCCAACCCAGGGTTTTTAATCAGGCAGCATTTAAACCGTCCCATTTTTGTCTGTGATTACGAGGGATGTTTACATCATTTATAATGAGACAAATTGGGACAAATTGCCAAGGACACTTATGTAAATGAAACCACAGAAATGCTCCCATCTCCAGTGGTCGGTTGGAGGGCTTCTTTCACTTTCCTTTCTCCCCTGGGGATATTGTGGAGAAGAAATGGTACTTTGTATTCTGAAAACCTTCTCCCTGGGCAAACAGACTATTCCCTGTAAGACAACTGTTTTATATCTCCGGTTGTAATTCTCTCCTGCATCTTATTTATGCTCTCACCCACCTCTAAGGAAAAGTAAGTGTGCAATAAATGCAATAACTTTAATTTTCTCTGCCATTGCTGCACAGAGAATGGGTTAGATCTGCATTCCCTAGAGGATCTCTGCAGAACTGTAGGCGGGTCATGAAAAAAGAATCCTTCATTCAATTTAGTTTAGGGAACAGGGCTACAAAAGTTAGCCCAGAGTTTTTCCTGCAGGGCATTTCAGAGCCTTTGATATGCTAATGAGCGGTGAGACTCTTGAAGAGCAGATGATGCTTTTAGGACCCTGGAGGTCCCCTTGCAGAGATCTTTTATGGAATTGAGCAGAACCAGCTTTCAGAAAGTGCTGTGAACACTGTCTCTAGAAGGGCCTGGACCCCTTCTGACTGCTGTAATTTGTGAGGCTGGTGGCTTGAGATCACTTAGAGTCTGGAGGGTGAGGTCCCTGAGTTGGCAGCAGGCAGCAGCAGCCAGGGATATATGGAAGCCAGAAGATCATGGTGCATTGTCTGGAGGGGTCAAAACCTGACAGTGGTCCAGCTTTCCACTACCCATCTTAACCTGCCAGCTCAAAGAGATTCTGCTCATCTGAACTTCTTGTCTTTGTTCCTGCTGTGTCCCTGTCTAGGGTGCCTTCATGCCTTCTCTCCTCTCCATCCTTCTTGTCCACAATGCCCCAGTCTGAGTGCTGATGCTTTGTGGGGAAGGCCCATTATCTTGTAATGCTATCTTGTCTTCCCCTCCAGACCTGGGCTTTTCATTGCAGGGACCCTGTGTTCCTATCTTGATATCCTTAATTTTTAGCTCAGGGAAAGTATTTGTTACATACTCACTAGGTACCAGATTCTGGGCCCTAGAGATACCAAGACAAATAAGACATGGACCCTGCCCTGAAACAGCATGCTGCTTGTCGGTGGAGGTGACAGATTAGAAATCCCAGTTACCACTCAATGTGATAACTGGGGTGATGAACAGGGAAAATCAAAGAGCAGAGGTGGGCAGAGGGGACCCTAGCCCAGCTCAGGGACATCCAGGAAGACTGGATTCCAGAGGACATTTAATCCAAGCAGTGGCACAAGGCATAAGTAGGAGTCAGCCAAGTGAAGGCAGGTGCATGGAAGTGTGTTCTAGGCAGATGGAATAGCCTGGGCGAAGGCCTAGAGGCAAGAGAGAACATGCAGGTTTAAGAAACTGGATGAAGGTGAAGCGTGGATTCCTTTGGGGCAGTGTGGAGGGGCAGAAAGTGATGAGTGCCAGATTGGTTATCTAAGGAGGATGCTGAAGAGGACAGCATGGAACCCCACCTCTTTCATGTTACAGAAGAGAACTTGGGCCAGAGAGAGTGTGGTCTCTCATGGTGAGCACACAGACGTGAACACAGAGATGCCCCCATCCTTACCCAGCCCCTGCAAGGCCTTCCTTCCATCCTGTCTCTGAACAAGAAATTATTTCCAAATGAGAAGCATGGTCCAGGCTGAAGGACCTGGACCTGGCCACTGTCCTATCTGTCGAGACAGTCATTATCCACCTTAACTATGATGATGTGAAGCTCCATGAAGATGGGATGCTTTTTGCTTTGATCCCTGATGAATCCCAAGACCCACCTCAGTGGTTGGCCCAGGGTAGGTGCTCAGAAAATGTTGTTGACTGCATAAATAAATGAAGAAAGCAGTTATGAGTACCAGGCCCTTCTACATTTATGATCATCTTACCAATTCTCAAAACTACCCTATGGAATCAAAACTGTTATTCTCAATTTTTTGGGAGGCTCAGAGAAGTGAGTGATTTGAGCCTGTAAGGGTTCCATCATCTGCCATTGGAAAAGCCAGGATTTGAATCCAAATATGCAGATTCCCACTACTCCGTATTTAAAGCCCTATCAAGTAGACATGACATTTCTCAAAAGCCTGCCACCCCTGTGAAAGTAGTCTTGTTCCCAAACATCTCAGTCCTGCCTCTTCCAAGGCTGATGCAACTCTCAGCTTAATGGAGGAAAAATAATAGTAAAACAACAACAAACCCAGATACTATTTATTATACGAAGCACTCACTATGTGCCAGATGCGTACTAGGACATTACTTGTACCAACTTAATTAATCCTTACAACAACACTATTATGTAAGTACTATCAGTATCCCCATTTGACACATAAAGAAACTGAGGCAATTTAAGTAGTTCCAGGTCCGAACGTGTGAGTGGGTGAGGTCTGAATGCAAGGACAGCAGCTGGTCTCAGAGCCTGCAATCCTCTGTTGCCATGGCAAGTGGAGGGTACCAGGTGCCAGGGAGTCTCCCTTGCCCTTTGCCAGCTTTAACCTAGTGGAAAGCCCCAGGCTGCTGGGATTCTCCCTGCAAGGAACTAGCAAGATCGCGATTGTGATGGTGATGAGTCTTTTCCTAGGATAGACAATTAATCAGGAGTATTAATGAAAATGCCAGCTCCATGATTACAGAAACTTGAGTAATTTATTGGGAATTGAACTCAGGCCATTAAAATGTTATCACAGGCTTGTCAGTCCGTGTTCTGTGTGCTTCTGCGAAGGATCCACGGTCTTAATGACACTGGTGCTTTTGGAGCTGTCGGTGCCTGGGTGTGCTCTGCCAGGAAAGGTGATTCACCACAGTAGCTGTGTGCCCAGGCTGGGGGAAAGTGGCTTTCATCTTCTGTTTTTTCCTTTTTTTGTTTTTTGATTTTTGAGATGGAGTCTCACTCTATCGTCCAGGCTGGAGTGCAGCCGTGTAATCTTGGCTCACTGCAAACTCCGCCTCCTGGGTTCAAGTGATTATCCTGCCTCAGCCTCCCGAGTAGCTGAGATTACAGGTGCCTACCACCACACCCAGCTGATTTTTGTATTTTTAGTAGAGATGGGGTTTCGCCATTTGGCCAGGTTGGCCTTGAACTCCTGACCTCAAGTGATCCACCCGCCTCGGCCTCCCAAAGTGCTGGGACAACAGGCGTGAGCCACCGCACCCAGCCCATATTCTGTTTTGCTTTAACCATCTGTGAAGCTCCTACCATGCAGCAGGCACTGAGAGGGGGTATAATCCACAGAGAAACAGGCCCTTCCCTCAAGGAGGAACCAAGTACATAAAGATGGTAATGTGGATGTGCAGGAAGGCAGCAAATGCAGTGATGTTAGAAAGCTCAACTCCGGCTGAAGATGGATGGCAGGCTTCTGGGAAGAGGCAAACCAATGCAAAGAGCGTTTATTTCCTGGTGAGTTGCTTCTCTCCCTCCAAATCTGATAGGGCTGATTGCAGAAATGGTTATATGAAGGTTTAGTGTACAACATGCATTCTCAATGGGGGCGAAAATTGGTTCTTGTGGGAATGCATGTGTGAAAAAATCATCTTTTTATATTTAAAAAACAGATATTGCAAGAAGTATGTATACAGGTATAGAATATATTTTTGGTATTAAAATTTCATGGTTGGTTGGGGTGATTAGGAACAAAAAGTCTCAAAAAGCAATGATGAAAATGAAGCTGAGATCACTGGCATGCTGCCAACACTTAGAAGATGGCACCACTGGAATGGATGTGCCCTCCTGGCCATCTGGCTCATAAGAAACTGCATGAATTATAGCCCCTAGTGAGGAGGCGGCCCTGAAGCCTCAGACAGCTTCCATTGCCTGCCGAGTGGGCTGACTGTGTTTACATCATTCCTTTTCTCCCAAGCCTGACCAGAAGCATCCTGTCAATGGCCCCATCTGCAGGGAATCAGGCTTTCCTCCTGGCTGTGGCAATATCTAGGAAGACGATTAGGGCAATTCCCAGGACAGGCAGTCCTTCCTCACCAGCTGTTCCCATCTGCTTTGTGACACAGCCAGAAGAACCATGCCTTCCCCAGGGACACATCCTCAACAATTCTGTTTCCCAGGACTTGTTGGTGGCTATGCAGGAATTGAACACTTCACTTCATCACCTCTCCAGTAGACACCAGAGCTGGGGCCATCTCTTTTTGAACTTACTCTGTTCAGGCTGGAAGCCACTGATGCATTCATGCTTGTTCCCTCTCCAGGGCCACAAAGAGCCAGCCACACACACACCAAGTGGCTTCTGCGAAGGACTCACATGACACAACAATACCCATGTTTGGGCCTTGAGTTCCCTTTTTAAGAAGCTCTTTGCCATCCTTCCTGGTCTAATAAGACCTTTTTTCCTGATACTTCTTTACATATTATAAATTTAGTTATTTATTTTATTAGTAAGAACAGGCTAGGATCTGCGACAGTAACAACCCCCAAATCTCAAAGATTTAAAATACATAGGTGCATTTCCAGCTCCCGGCCCTCCCCGCCTCCTTTTCTTCCCTTCTCTTCCTCCTTTCCCTGTGGTCTCCCCAACTATTTCTCTCCCTCCCATCTCCTTCAGGTTCAAATCTTGGCTCTTTCACTTATTAGCTGTGTAGTTTTGGACATATCACTTTACTATTTTCATGCCTCTGTTGCCTAATCTTTCAAGTAGGGGGCATTAATAGTACCTATTAATGGAGTTTTGGGAAGCTAAATAAATTAGTGCATATAAAGTCCTCAAATCACACTTGACATAAAATAAGCACTCAATTAATGTTTTGTCTAATTATTAACTATTTTACTCTGTCTCCGGGGAAGGGATGTGACAATTAAATAGGCTTTCCCCTCACAGGCTCGATGGATGGGGAGACAGACACATGCAGGCCGTGGCAGGGGTCCATGCAAAACCGGCAGGAGGTGGGATGAGGAATCCAGTGAGAGGCAGAGAAGGCCAAATATGGAGAGAGATTTAAGCTGGAATTTCAGGGAAACACAGGCATGTGCCAGGTGGAGACAGGGTGGAAGGGCATTGGAAACAAAGGGATCAGCTTCTGGGGATGTCTTCAACAGAGGAGAGGCACGTTCAGGTGTGAGTTCTAGAAAAATGTGCTATGCTGCCTGTGTGTATGTGAAGAGTGGATGGGACGAGGACTCAGCCCTGGGGGACAGAGGAACCTTCAGGAGTCTGTATTACTACAATCCAGGGAGAGAGGAGAGACCTGGGGGAAGGAACCAGCGAGCCCTATAGATTGATTGGGTCTTGGGTGGGATTGAGGAGTCCACTAGAGGTTTCTAGCCTGCCCCACTTGGGGGCAGGGCAGGACACACAGCCATTATCTGAAAGAAGATACAGCGTGGGTCAAATTGAGTTCCCTGAATTACAGCCGGCCACATTTGCTAAAAGCCCAACCTCACATTGTCAGGCTGGGGCAGGGCGATCCATCTGTTCTCCTTCTGCCACCATGACAACAGGACTCCACTCCATTAAATCAATTTACTCCATCTTCCTAGACTCAGGAAAATGGGAGCGAGGTCTGGAGAGGCTTTCTGATGCCTGACCTCTGGCTTTCTGGCTCACCCCGGGAAGCGCTGCCTCTTCAGCCTGCGGGCAGAAGACTGGCTGGCTGTCACTCTCCCAAGCTGTTGATGAGGTTTCAGCCATGGGCTCTGGATCCTCCTCTCTAGTCATCCCCATTAGTCTCCGAAAGGGAGCCGCCGGGAGGGCAAGTGCTTCTTACTGGTGATGGCTTAGTTACGCTAACTGCACTTAATTTCTCTGTGCTGTGCCCAGCAGGGGCCTGCTGAGAGCTTGCTAGGCATTTTGCACAGCTGGCTGGCCCTGGAGACCAAGGCATGTGGCCAGGGAGGAAATCTGGAAAAGGGAAGGGATGAGAAAGTGACCTAGAGTGGGACCTGCTCCATGTGGGGGTGTTTTCTGGCCCCTCGTGTGTGCTTTCAGCCTCTGGAGCCTTCAATGTTGTCATTGGGTGTCTGTCTGTCTGGTTTCCCTGTGGGCCATGAGCTCGCTGGGTGCAGAGATTTTTTTTGTGGACATGATGTGTCCAGCACCTGTGGAAACCTGACAGGGTAGACAGTAAGTGTTTGTGGATTAATCGAGGTGTGGGGGTGGGGGGGAGTGCGTTATTCACTAGAACATGAACTCCAGGAGGAAAAGTACTTCTGTCTATTTCATTCACAGCTTCATATTCAGCACCTAGGCCAGTGCCTGGCACGTGTTCAATTAATACTATTAACAGAACGAATGAACAAATCCTCCCTTCCAGCACTCTGCACAGTAGGTGTGGTAGACTATCATTCAGTAGTGATTCTCCCTTCTCTCTCTGTCCTTCCCAGCCCCACTGCCTGTGGGCTTGGCTGTGTGATTTGCTTTGACCAATATGATGATTGGGAAGCCAAGCCTGACTCCAAAGTTCCTGCTCTTTCCTCTGAAAACGATTAGGTCAGGAAGAGGTTACCCTCTGAGGAAGGTGGAGTGGGCTTGGGAGGTGTTGGGAGGTGGGCGTGCCGGGTTCCTGGCAGGCAGCCAAGGCTATGGACTCCAGGAGTGAAGGAAGGCTAGAGAGACAGATGCTGTCTGTGTCTTCGACCCTGAATGGGTGTATGTGATACCTTTTTGCAAGGGCTATGTGGATGATTCCACATCTTCTGACCTTTTCCTGCTCTAAGCAATTGACCCTAAGCTCTCTGCTGTACTCCTTTGGACTCTGGCTGCACTTTGTAGTGTGGTACTTTTCATGGGAATTAACCTCACCTTTCAAAGATGCTGTGGGGCCCAGGGGAGAGAAATGAGCACCAAATGTGGGTATTGGCTCTGCTTAGCTCTTCGGGTCCAGGGTGAGTTAAGTCCCTCTTGTAGCCTGAACTCTCACAGCTCTAAACCAGGGGCTTGAACCAGATAAATTCTAAGCATCTGTCCTGCTCTAGTTCTAAAAACTGACGCACCTGCTTCCTTCCTGCCCTGCTGGGGCTGAAAATCAAAGGAGACTAGAATTGCAATCTGAGAAAATTTCTGCAAGATCCTCAAGAAAAGCTTGATGAATTTGAGTGCCACTGTCAAGCCAAAACGCCTGGAATCAAATCCTAGCTCTGGCACTTAGTACCTGTGTAAGAAAAAGGCTTGTTAAGTACAGGATGGTGTTTACAATGGGGATTTGGTAAATAATAGCTCACTGCATCATGCAGAAATTTCTCTGAGATATCAGTGTTAGAAACTGATTCTAACTTAAGTTTTTCTAACTTAAGTGGTTCTTACTCCTGAGCAGGTATCATCATCACCTAGAGGGCTCGTTAAACCAGATGCCTGGGCCTCACTCCCAGATTCAAGGGTGGAGAGAGACAATCTAACAGGTTCCCAGGTGGTGCTGATGCTGCTGGTCAGGAGACCATGTCTTGGGAACCACTGCTATAGAGATTTGCCTAACAGATCTTGTTTTCTTCTTTGCAAGGGCTGCTAGGAAGCTAAAAGCCAAATTAGGACCCACCCCAGCAAAAGCTCATGCAGTTTCCATTCTAGTTTTATGTCCAGCTTCCTTTCTTTTCTTGCATTTTTCCATTTGTCACAATTTCCTCACTTAAATGGATGAGCAAAGTAGTATTTGTTTATCTGTTTGTTTGTTTTTAGAGACAGGATCGTGTTCTGTTACCCAAGCTGGAGTGCAGCGGTGTGATTGTAGCTCACTGCAACCTCGAACTTCTGGGTTTAAGCCATCTTCCTGCCTCAGTCTGCCAAGTATTTGGGACTACGGGAGTGTGCCACCATGCCTAGCTAATTTTTTTGTTTTATTTTTGTTTTTTGTTTTATTTTTAGTGAGGTCTCACTATGTTGTCCAGGCTGGTCTTGAACTTCTGGCCTCAAGCAATTCTGCTGCTGTAGCCTCCCAAGTGCTGAGATTACAGGAATGAACTGCCAT
This sequence comes from Rhinopithecus bieti, assembly GCF_001698545.2. NCBI lineage: Eukaryota > Metazoa > Chordata > Mammalia > Primates > Cercopithecidae > Rhinopithecus > Rhinopithecus bieti. Next base: position 4,748,025 of record NW_016814045.1, on the reverse strand, counting down.
GCCAGGCCCAAACTAGTACTCTAAAAAATTTTTATGCATCACCAAAAGTCTGTAAAATTGCACAAAAATAATCAAAAAGTCTGAGTAAATGGCTAAGCTCTTGGATCCTCATGTTAGGCTAACATGAGTGTCACACTCAACCTCTCTATGCATGAGTTTCCTCATCTGTAAAATAACTCCTGCTTCTGAAGCCCTTTGGAAAGATTGCTTGCAGTAACGCATGCAGTGAGGAGCTTAGCCTGGTGCCTGACACAGACAACTCAATAAATGCAAGTGATTATTAAATTATTATCAGGCAAAAAATAAATAAATAGCCTCAGGACTGTCATTGCTCTCTGTTGGCTTCCCCATGTGACTGAAAGGAAGAGAGGAAGCGCCTTCTCATTATACATGTTAGGAAGCCACCCTGGGGAAGACCTTCTCATTTCCAGTCTTTGCTGTGTACAATTCTGCAGTAGACACAGTGAACAACACACATGGCAGTGAACACCTTTTTCCTGTCCAGAGCATGTGATTCTGAGGAGTACCAGGAGGCCCCATTATATTGCTATCACACTGTGGGGAGACAGACATCACCCTGTCAGAGAGTGATGAAAGGGAATGCGGAGGCACAAAATCCAGGTAGACAGAGTCCAACTCAGAGCCAGGGTAGCCTTTCTTGCCTCCACCTACGACTGTGCTTCCCACTCGGGTTTTTACGTCTTCCTCCAGCAAAGGAGATTTTACAGAGCAAGGAGGGAGTAGTATGGCTTTGTGGCCATCATTTCTCTGAGCAAAATGCTTTTCCATACTGATTTTTGTCTTTGCATTAACTATTTTTTTTTTGGAGACAGAGTTTCACCTGTTGCCCAGGCTGGAGTGCATCTCAGCTCACTGCAACCTCTGCCTCCCAGGTTCAAGTGATTCTCCTGCCTCAGCCTCCCAAGTAGCTGGGATTACAGGTGCCCACCACCACACCTGGCTAATTTTTGTATTTTTAGTAGACACAGGGTTTCACCATGTTGACCAGGCTGGTCTCAAACTCCTGACCTCAGATGATCCACCCATCTCAGCCTCCCAAAGTGCTGGGATTACAGGCATGAGCCACCGCGCCCAGCCTTGTCTTTGTATTAATTTCATCTTCATCACAAGTCAGTTAGGGAGACGTGGTTCTTCCCATTTTACGGGTGAGTAAACTGAGGTTCAGAGAAGCAAAGTGAATTGCCAAGATCATACAACTGATCTTGTCTGACTTCGGCAATTGCCTTTACAATACTATGACGTGAAGTTCAAAAGATCTGCTGCCCCAGTGTTGGGAACCTGTTCCCCTTTAAATGTGCTTCCTGCTCTTCTATCCATCACCAGCTCTCAGCAGCCCCCAGGTTTGCTTTTCAGCTCTGAGCATGGCTGGTAGACAAAAGGCGTCCTTTCTGGAATGAATGCAACGGTGTCCTTGTTCCTAGGAGACAGATATGGGGGGGCGGGGGTGGCTGGAGAAGGATGTGGGGGGTGTCACAGGCCTCTGGGTCAAGTTCTAGTGCCTGCCTTCTCCTGTCTTCACTCCTTGATCTGGGCATAGGCCTTGAGGTAAAACAAAAGATATGCAGGTGAACCCACCTGAGCTCCAAATCAGGGTCCACTGCTGTGGAAGGTCCAGCAGAACAAGGGGTGGGAGTGGTGTGTTGTAGTGGAGAGGGCTCTGGGCTTGGGGTCAGAAGACGCAGTTGTAGTCCTCGCTCTTCCATTTGTGAGTGGTATGATCCTGCGTGTGATCTGAGTGAGATGCAGCTCATCCAGACTGCCTGGCCTCCAGCCTCACACCCATCTTTAGGCCAGACTCAGTCCTTCACTACAACTTCCCTGTCATGGGTTGAATCATGGCCCCAAAGGTATCAGGTCCTAGTCCCTGGAGCCAGTTAATATTACCTTATATGGAAAGACTTCTCAGATGATTAAGTTAAGCGTCTTGAGATGGAGAGATGATCATGGACCGTTCAGGTAAACACCACAAGGTTTCTTACAAGAGGGAGGCAGAGGGAGATCTGGGACAGAAGAGGAGGAGGCTATGTGACCACAGGGGCAAAGATTGGAGGGATGCGGCCATGAGCTAAGGAATGCCAGCAGCCACCAGAGGCTGGAAGAGGCAGGAACACACTCTCCCTGCAGCCTCTGGAGTGCGTGCGGCGCTGCTGACACCTTGACTTTAGCCCAGTGATACTGATTTTGGATTTCTAGCCTCCAGGACAGTAAGAGAATAAATGTCTGTTGTTTTAAGCCCACTCAGTTTGTGGTAATTTGTTGTAGCAGTCATGGGAAACAAATACAGCCCCCAAAATTCACTCTCCAAGAGTATTGGCAAGTCATGTAGATTTTGTTGTGGGCTGTGAGGGGAGAATAGGGAAAACTTTCTCATCATACATCCAGTGGCTGGAAGGCTCCACCTGAGGGATCACTGCCCTCCAGAATCCCTCCCTGCCAGCTGAGACCCTCATCTCACCTCCACAAACCTCTCTGTGGCCTTGGAGTGTCCTGGCCAGTTTCTCCATTGCCACCTTCCATCTGAATAGTCTCTCTGGGCAAACCAAAGGGCCTTCCTTCAAACAGCCACTGAGGAGGCAGGGATGAACCCCTCATAAGAAGATGCTGCATTTTCTTTGCCATGAGTGGAACGAGCATGGACTTTAGAGTCAGACAGATTCGGGGTTCACCTTAGGCTCTGTCACTCACTGCTGGGAGATCGTGACCTCTCAGCACCTCGTCACATTATCTCTAAAGTGGTGGCCAGACTGCCACCTCTAAGGGTCACTGTAGAAGTAGGAAAGGCCCCCACTCCTGGGTCTGGAGTATATGGTGGTCATCACTCTGTACATGATTGTTTATGTTTGATAACAATGCTTAGATTAACTGAGCACTTACTGTGGCTCAGGAGTTAAAGCTTTTTACTGGGATTAGCTCATTTACTCTTCATCACTATGAAACGGGAATTGTTCTCATCATCCCACTGTGCCCCTGAGAAAATGGAGACACAGGAGGCTAAATAATGAGCTGACAGTGACAGTGACAATTAAATGGACCAGAACCAGGACAGTCTGATCCCAGAGCCACACCCTTGGGCATAAGGGACCAACAGAAGCACGACAGACGGGGCTGTCCTGTCAAGGAACCTGTGCTGGGATTCAGCCATGTCTGTGCATGCTGGTGAACAGAAGGTGGTCCTTCCTGTAGCCTCAACAGGAGGTTTGAGGCATTGCCCCCTTGAGAACACATCCTGGGGAAAGGAGCTCTCAAGGAGACCTGTGCAGGTAAGAATCTGATCTCAGGCCAGGGGACAGAAGCCTGTGGTTGACACTGGTGTCTGGCCCCAGCCTAGGGTGCAGCCTGGTGGGAAGGAGCAGTTTCTTGGACAAAGTAGTGCTTCGGTGGAAGGGAACCAGAGCAGCAGAAGAAGCAAACAGTGGATGCTGCATTCATCATGAGGTTCTGCAGATAACAAGTGAGAGTGGGCCTGGGACACTGCAGGGACAGCTGTGAACGTGGCCATGTGGACACAGACTGGTGGGGTAATGGTTAGGAATTTTAGTAAGTGTCATTATGAGGACTGGATGGGGTCACACATGTGCACCAGACAGGTCTCATGGCCCACCCCTCCCGGGTACCCAGACTGCCCAGCCCACAGCCCTGGAAGATGGAAAAACATTTGAGATGGCCACATTCTGGGTCAGGGACTCCAGGCTCCTCTCATCTTCCTGTTCTCCAGCCAGGCTGATCGACCGCAAAGGCCGTCCGTCATTTGATCATTTTACAGTCGGCTGAGAGATCTCTGCCTGGTGATTAAAAAGCAAAAAGAGCCTCACACCCACTGGGAGGACCATAAAAACAAAAACATTGACGAGGATGTGGAGAAACTGATCCCCTTGCACCTTGCGTGAGGGATTGTACAATGGTACAGCTGTTACAGAAAACCATTGAGCAGTTTCTCAATAAGTTAAACACAGAGTTACCATATGACCCAGTGATTCCACTCCTGGGTATATACCCCAAAGAATTAGAAACAAGTGTTCAAATAAAAACTTGAATATTTATAGCAGCAAGATTCACAATGGCCAAAATGTGAGACAATCCAAAGGTTCATCAACTGATGAATAAACAAAACTGTGCGATATATCCACACAATAGAATGTTACTCAGCCATAAAAAGGGATGAAGTGACCAGGCATGGTGGCTCATGCCTGTAATCCCAACACTTTGAGAGGCCAAGGTAGGCGGATCACCTGAGATCAGGAGTTTAAAACCAGCCTGGCCAACATGCCGAAACCCCATCTCTACTAAAAATACAAAAATTAGTCAGGCGTGGTGGTGTGTGCCTGTAATCCCAGCTACATGGGAGGCCGAGGCAGGAGAATGACTTGAACCCAGGGGGCAGAGGTTGCAGTGAGCTGAGGTCGTGCCACTGCACTCCAACCTGAGCAACAGAGCGAGACCCCGTCTCAAAAAAAAGAAAAAAGAATGAGGTACTGACACATGTTACAACCTAGACAGACCCTAAAAACATGATGCTGAGTGAAAGAAGCCAGACACAAAAGGCCACATGTTGCACAATTCCTTTAAATGAAATATCCAGAATAGGCAAATCCATGGAAACAGATAGCAGATTGGTGGCTGCCAGGAGCTGGGGGGAGGTGGGAATGGGGAGTGGCTTCTTAGTGAGTATGGGGCTTCCATCTGAGGTGATGAGAAAGTTCTGGAACCAGATAGTGGTGATGGCTACATGCCGTTGTGAATGTAATTAATGCCACTGAATTGCATCCTTTAAAATGGTTAAAATAGTACATTTTATGTTATGTGTATTTTCCCGCATTAAAAAATTAAGATGGGCTGAGTAAATCCAATCCTTTCCCTGTCTCGCACAGAAATTGCAACTGGGAAATAGCAAGAAAATGAGGAAGCAGGAGCAGAGGCTAAATGGTCTTGAGAAAGAATAGGGCCAGAGGGGTTCCCGGCCCAGCCGTCGAAGTGAGGACAGAGGGACTCAGATAAGCAGTGCCCATGGGAGGTCGGGGGACATGATAAGAGAGGGTGGGCAGGCGGCTGGTGGGGCATGACAGATTCTCATCCTCATTCTGAAATGAGGGAGCTAAGAGGTGAGCCTGCCTCATGTGGCCTGTGACACAGAACCCAAGTCGGCCTGCGAAGCCCAGGCCTTTCAGTGCTGTGCCGCACTGTCCCTGCAGGTTGGGTAGATATGTGCCTAGTCATTTCCTGAGCTGGACGAGGGAAAGAGGGAGACCTTCTGGCTCAGAGAACCAGGTCTGCTCAGGAAAGAAGCAGCACAGGTGGCCAGTGCAAATGGCCTCTTTTTTCGTTGAAGGTTGTTTGCCAGATCTTCCTTGCCTCTGTGCTATGTGTGGACATGCGCACCAGCAGGTCCTCTCCTGGGGATGCTGAACCTGTCTTGGCTGCAGTTCCCAGTCTTCTGGTGGGGCGAGGCTGCTAAGCCAGTTCCCAGGGGTGGGGCCGATCTGGGAAATGCCCTGAGCAGCTCTGCATGAAAGCTCCTGCTGTCAGTGCTTGGACAAAGGCTCTCCAGCCTCCATTATGTACCAGGAGCGAGCAGGGAATAGAACCTCATTTGTCTGTGGCTTCCTCACCCCCAGGGATTCTCAGGGACAAAATGGGCCACATTTATACATACAAAGCCTCGCCTTCACAGAGATCCATTGGCTTCTCCCTGCAAGTGTGAGATGAGCCACAGCGAAGGGCACGATGGGACGGAGCCAAGGATCCTGAATGTTCTGCTCAGCCTCAGTGGGGCATCTGCTGTTCCCTTCTTCCCTTCCTCCAGTCCCCGCCCTTGAAGGACTACTGTATCCAACATACACCTCTGTCCCCATGGGCTCTGGCATCAGAGTGGGCTGCCAGCGCTCCAGTGCACCCTGACCCCACCTTCACCAGATGTCAGGAACCAGTAGGTTCGCAAGTCCATTTCAGTTGGGTTTCAGTAACTGGCAACCGAAAGAATCCTAATAGCGAGGACCTGAGATTTCCCTAGAATGGAACCCGCCCTTTTCCCCCGCCCTTCCCATCTTGGTAAATGGCGCCACCTGTTGGGCAAGTCAGACACCTGCAAAGCCCCTCCTCTTCCCTGATTCCCACCACCGGGGCGTCACCATGCCACGGGAACTTGTCCCTTCCTCTCCATCCTACTTCAAGCTTTGTCACCTCTTGCCTCAACAGTTTTATTCTCCAGTTTCACAGAAACTTCCCCTGTACCCCAGAGACTTCTTTACTTACAGCCTCTTCCCCTCCACCTCCTGTGTCTCCCTGAATTTACCCCCAACAGTGAAGACAGAGTGGTTTTCCTGAAACACAAATGTCATTCCCTGTCTTGGGTGTCAATAACCCACATCATCTGTAGACTAAATTTCAGATGCTTTCTGACTTGGCATTCAAGGCCCTGCCAGATCTGGGCTCCATGTGTCCTCAGCCTCAGCTGGGGCCCTGGCCCAACCACACAGGTGATCCGAGAGTGTGGCAGGCTCTCCCCTCCCCACCTCTGCCTTTGCTTGCGTGGCCACATGCTGGGACACCCTCTGTCCTCTATCTGGCTAGCTGGTCACCACTGCGTCCCTACCCTCCCATCCCTCCACTGCCTTCTCCTGCCCCAAGGGTCCTGCTCAGATCCCTGTGCACAGCCTATCTTGCCACATGTGTAGCCCTGTTTACTTGTCTGTCTCTTTGAACTCTGTGTATCCGGGGTTGACATCTGCCTCATTTGTCACTGTGTCCCTGGCTCCCAGCACAGGGCCTGCCACACAGCAGGAGCTCAACATGGAACCAGTAAATACGTTAATGGAAAACGATCACTGAGTCTGAGCTCAGGGCTCTGCACTCTCAAGTGACAGAAGTGGAAGCTTTTCCTTCAGCCCCTCCTCCCCGCCAGAGGTGTGATTTGGACCATTGAGGTTCCTCTTTGCAGCAATTCAGCTCAGCAGAACCTCCAGCGACACTTTGAATTCCTGTAAATTACTTCCCTGCTATGACTTGTGAGCCGGGTTGCCAAGCAACAGAAGGGGATTTGGTCCCTATCAAAGGGCCTCATCTGCACATTATGCATTGGAAAGATGTCCGAAAGCAGGTTTGGGCTGGGTGGGATCGCTGGGTGGGATCCCACTCCCTTCACCCTCCGCCCTGCTGCATGCACCAGCCTTAGTTGGGGCCTGGCCCCTGGCCCTGGAAGGAGCTAGCCATGGTGGGGGCACCCGGGACTTCTCTTTCTGATATGCCATCCAACTGGCTCACTCGGGGGCAGGGGAGGAGAGTGTGCTCACTAACTGTGTGATGCGGCGCAGAACCTTGGGACTACACACCTTGGAATCAGAAATCTCAGGGCTTGCATCTCATGACTAGCAACTTGCCTCGTGCTCTTGGGAAGCTCCTTTTCCTGGCTCCTCTGGCTTTTTCATCTGGCCCCTGTAAGTATGGAGACCCATCTGCCAGGGCCAGGAGGAGGAGACGAAGTGACCGGCAAGGAGCTTGTGGTGATGCTTCTTCCTGGTTTGTTCTTAGTCCTTGAGTCTATCCCTGTCCTGGGCTCGTGGAAGCCACAGCACTGCCTTGTCAGGACCACTGTGTCCAGCACTGAGTGAGTGAGCTACCAAAGGGAAACAAGAGAACAGGGGTCACCTTTGTGGTCCTTTGGGAATGTTTTGTCAACCATCTTAAAAGTCACACACTGCACGGCAGACAGGTAGCTGCTCACTTCCAAATTACCTTCCAACACCAAGAATTTTTCCAACTGCTGTTACTGGGCACCTGCCCCAGACCAGCAGCCAAGCCAGGCGTCCCATCCTCATCCTCCTGAGGGCTCAGAGATCGGTTGTTAATGTCTACACTGGCATTGAGGCCCAGCGGCGGGATGTGGTTCCAGGTCTGCTTGGTCCTAAAGTCCCTTGCGGCTGAGAAGCAGAGGAGGGATGTGGTGAGTGGGTAGGGCAGTGTGAGGCAAGGTGGAAGGATCATTTTTTGTGGGCTCAGATCAGTGCCAGGGCCCAGGGCCCCCTTTATAAGTATTTGTTGACCGACTTACTGTCCTCAAAGCCAAGGATGGCCATGCACTGTACGGGAACTGGTCTTACACTTTCACAGTTCCACAAGAGAAAGCTATCATAGAAAGGTTGGCATGTGGTGTGGGGTGCTGGCCACTGGGATTCTAGGGTCTCTGAATCACACACAGAGGCAGCCTCCTGCCTCACCCCAGAGGGCAGATAGCCTGGGGTGGTGTCATTTGACCTAGACTCAGCCCAGTTCTCCAGCACCATCTCGGTCTCTGGCAGCATCTGTCCCCTGCTGCCGCCTCCATTCCCCTCTGCTAGGGCCAAGGCCCAGGTTAGACTCCAGACAGATCCTGCCTCTTCAAAGACCCCTGCTCGATGTATATCCGCAAGCAGCAGGCACTGCCAGTCCCTTACCATGCTTGATGCCTCCATTACAGTGCAAAGCACACATTCCAACCAGCTTCTCCTTGCTGGCCTATGGGCTTCCTAAGCACAGGAACTGGGTCTGGCCATTCTGTGGCCCAGAGCAGGTGTTTAGTACAATTGTTGAAGGGCGAAATGAGTGCAATCTTTTTTCTCCTTTCTTCACTGTTAAATTATTTATTGTCTCTGCTCCTACCTGCCCTCAAATTTCATTCAATTTCCTTCTTCCATCTCACATGGCTTTTTAATACAACGTCTGTCCTACTGGGATTAAAAACTAAGAGAAGCCCTGAACAGATAAACTGCTTCATTCCAAGACAGGGCCCTGGAGCTGGAGCCCTGGGCTTTCAGGACAAAGCAGAAGCCAGGCTGAAGTTTCTCAGGATGTTCTAGTCCAGCTCCCGGATAATGTTCCACCTTCTGCCTCCATCTCCTGTGATGTCTCTGGGGATAGCTGGCAGCTGACTGTGGTTCCGATCCATTGCTCCCATAATTACTTCCAAATGTCATTTTCATGAAGCCATATTCTCCTCCACACCGCTGTGACTCCCAGCCGTCCCCGGCATGTGTCCGATTAGCTCCAAACCAGGGGCTGGTATATTTAAAAGGCACTGCAGCCCACTCTACAGACTTGGCGTGCAAACTGCGACAAGACTGTTCCTGTTCTGTACACAGAGGAAAGCGATGCAGGTGTCGTGTTTGTAATCTTTAGAATCTTTGTCATTTTTAAAACATGAAGCCCATTTTATAGAGGAGGAATTAAACTCAGAGAGGCTAAGTGACTTGTTCAAGGTCACACAGCTGGTAAGTGGTAGAGCTGGAATTTGATATGAAGTCTGTCTAAGCAGAGTCCAATTCCGAAGTGCAGTGTTGCCAAACATTGATTGGCCATCTGTTTGCTGCATTCCAGACTCTGCACTAATCAATTTATATGTGTGATCTCATTAAACCCTCACAGCGACCGTGGAGTATGAGGAGCAGCGGGCTAGCTTGCCCAGGGTCACACAGCTAACACATGGCTGAGTGGAGATCTGACTCCAGGCCCTTTTGGATGCAGAGCTTAAGCTCTAACATTTGCCGTCCTGCCCCTACAAATGGTACCTGCCTACTGAATGCAGGGAACAAGCTAGGCCTTTAGGAGACAGCCATGAATGACATGCTCCAGGGAGAAGATGACAAGGCATTCATCAGTTTCAATATAATGTGAGAAGTGTGGTGTGAGGGTCTGTCCAGGGTTGGGGAGGTAGAGAGGAGGTATGTATGGGCGTACGGAAGATGGGATGCTACCCGGCCTGATGGGGTTGTGGACACCAAAAAAGGCTCCCAAGAGTAGGAGAACATAAGCTGGATCTTAAAGGATAAGCAGGTTTTGGGTGAGAAAAAACAAAAAAGGAAGGGAATTCCAGGCACAGGGAACAGCTGTGCTAAAGCCCAGATGCTAAATATAGCATCATGTGTTCGGGGAAATGCTGGTCATTCCATGTGGCATTGGCCAAAAACTCCAGGTGGTGAGAAATGTAAGGTGAGGCTGGAGAGGCAGGTCAGGGCTGGTCGACTCAAGTATGGGATTAAGAACAGTAGTGTAAGGACCAGTTACCTGAGTTCAGGTCCCAGCTCTACTACTAACTAGCTGTGTGGCTCTGAGCAAGTTAATTGACCTCTCTGGGCTTCAGTTTCTTCATCTGAAGGGGTGACACTGAGAGAACCTACACCACAGGGTTGTTTTTATATGGCTTGAATGAGCTGGTGCCTGTAACAGTGCCTGGCACATCATGTGCTCTCAATAAATATCATCTCAGGACTGATGAGGACCTTGGGTACCAAGCTAAAAAGCTCCATTTTTCTCCTAAACAGAGTAGGCAGTGGAAAGGGAGTGAATCACTTTAAAAGGAGGGAAGTGCTGTTTAGAATATATTTTCTTTCAATAAGTACTTGTTTGACTAAGTTCTCTGTCCTCACTGAAATACCTCCCATAGGTCAATGCTGGAGGAAGGAGGAAAGAGGAGAGGATACACAGATGAAGCTCATCTGCTTGGCTTCTGGGTTGTCTGGTTTCTTCTTCTTCTGCCAGTGTTCTGACTTCTTGCTCTTCCCCACCCCTAGGTCCATCACACTCCAGGGCTCATTCCACAGTCCGGAGCATCATGGAATCTTGGGATGGGAGGGCACCTCTGAGCTCCACTTGTCTACTTCTTTCTCCTCCACCTGTGACCAGAAAGGCTCTACCTGATTGTCTCCAATAATGGGAAACTCATTCCTTGATATACAGGGCATGTAACTCTGAAGGGTTGGGTAAGACTAGTTGTCCTGATCTCATCTGAGGTGTGGAAAAACTAAATTAGATGCCATCATGACATTGCACGTGATTGCTCGGGGAGTCAGGAGTCTTCTTACCTGTGTCTGGATGAGAGGCCCCAGACCCAAAAGGGATGCATGGTGTGCTGCGGTGACAACTTTCCCCTCCATTGTAATCGGAATAGCTAGCATTTATTTATTTTATTTTTTATTTTTTATTATTATTATACTTTAAGTTCTAGGGTACATGTGCATAACGTGCAGGTTTGTTACATATGTATACTTGTGCCATGTTGGTGTGCTGCACCCATCAACTCGTCAGCACCCATCAACTCGTCATTTACATCAGGTATAACTCCCAATGCACTCCCTCCCCCCTCCCCCCTCCCCGTGATAGTCCCCGGTGTGTGATGTTCCCCTTCCCGAGTCCAAGTGATCTCATTGTTCAGTTCCCACCTATGAGT
>NW_016814045.1:4734216-4735888 GCF_001698545.2 Rhinopithecus bieti | reverse complement strand
AATTCTGTTAAGAAGCTCATTGATAGCTTGTGGGGATGGCATTGAATCTATAAATAACCTTGGGCAGTATGGCCATTTTCACGATATTGATTTTCCTATCCATGAGCATGGTATGTTCTTCCATTTGTTAGTGTCCTCTTTGATTTCACTGAGCAGTGGTTTGTAGTTCTCCTTGAAGAGGTCCTTTACATCCCTTGTAAGTAGCTAGCATTTATTGAGCGCTACTGTATGCCTAGTAGTTTGTTTTAGCTTATGTTAATTGCTGCTTCCATCCTCACCTGTGATTAATGGCAAATTTTCAGAGGAGAAATGTGGTAGAAGAAGGAGGAGTGAGTCAGTTCTATCTGGTGCTCCTTCCAGTCTCTGGCTCTGATTAAGACACCAGCAGCCCTCAACCCCACAACAGCCTGTGGGTCTGCACAGGACACTGAGATCTGCAAACTGCCTTACTAATGGGCCAGGGCCTCAGTCTTTGGCTCTCTGCCCTCTCTTCCTCTTCTGCCTCCCCTCCCATCCCACCAAACACATACACACACACACACACACACACACACACACACACACACACACACACAATGGGGCTATGGGAAGGAGCACATCAGATGGCTTCAGGGCCTGTTTGCATTCAGCATCCTGCTTCAGCTTTGGCATCTGTGTGTGATGACAGGAAGCTCCTGCCCCTGCTGACTTCTGTCCACTGGTCCCTTGCAGAGCGGGGGAACCCTCTGTTCTCGAGAGGGCCCTTCGGAAGTGAGAATAGAACTTGTTGGCACCTCCCAGGCCTCCCCTCTCTGTGTAAGCTTAAGCTCTTCTCTGCAACCAGCTCCTCTGTGTCTTTGGACAAAAGTTTTCTGAGCCTCTCTAGGACTCGAGTCCACCCATGTCCTGGTTCTTTGCTTTTCCAACTCGCTTTTTCCTGGGAGTTTGCTTCTATACTCACAGGGTAGGTACCTTATCCAGGGCACACAGAGAACAGGTTGGCCAGAAAATGGTAGTGAAAGAATTTGAACCCAGGCTGTCCAACTCCAGGGACCACAGCCAGATGTCCAGCTCAAGGCGGGCATTCACCAAACATGGACTCAGATGACCCTTTTCAGTACCTTCTCTCAGACTTGCCACCTCCTTTCCTGGTTCCTGCTGGTCTGGACTCCTGCTGGTGATCTATCAGAGAGGGAGGGCTGGCAATTCCTGCCTCCTCCCAGCTTCCCTCGGCTGCCAGAGAAGCAGGTGGCTTCCCCTCATCTCCCATTCAAAGGGTGTCGAGCTGGTGGAAGGCAGATGAATGAGCTCCTCAGCCAGGGAAGATTTTGTTGCTAAAATACATGGTCTGATTAGGAGTGATTGAAGGGCTGGAGAGAGCGACTGCAGTTGGCTGCGATTTGTTCCGATCTGAAGTAGTTCTAAACAAGTTACCGGGAGGCAGGAGTGGGGGCCACAGAGTTCAGCAGCACAGGGCTTGGCAGGGATACATTTCCTGTGGATGCCCAGGCCCTTTCCAGCAATTCCGGACAGAGTTTTCAAACAGTTTTTGAAATCGGATTCGGTGCATTTATTTTGTCTCGTTTCCACTTGGCATGAAAGCTTCCCCTTTTTGTCTTTCTCTCTCTCCTTTCTTTCATTATATATATATAATGAAATTCTCTCTTTCCTTTCTTTCATCATATATATATAT